>NC_056728.1:14557877-14857877 GCF_019279795.1 Protopterus annectens
TCATTTGAAAGCTGATTGTGACATTTGTGCTGGTTTTTCTAATCGCACACTAGCAGAACCCAAGAATAAACTTATTTTAAAAGGTTTACTCAAGATACCTTTCTCGGAGGCTCTATCTGGGTCGGAGGTCTCACCCCCTCCTAAGACCAGAAAATATAAGGAAAAATGGAGTCATTCAGTTCCTGCATCTCCGTCAGTTACAGAACCAAGTCGGCTCGGTGCTTCACCGGCACCCTCGGCACAGACCTCTTCAGCACCAGGATCTGTGTCTTCTCCCTCTGTGCCAACCATGGTATTCACTCCTATCTTGGTTCCGAACACAGCACAACTGACTTCGGTGCCATCTTTGGCTCCTACATTGGCTCCAATGACTGTTCATGCCTTGGCTCCATCCCTGTCCACGGTGCCGACAGTCTCCTCGGCTCCATGGGCTCCAATGACTATACATGCCTCGGCACCATCCCCATTCATGGTGCCGACAGTTTCTTCAGCTCCATGGGCTTCAATGACTGTACATGCCTTGGCACCATCCCTGGCCATGGTGCCGATAGTTTCTTTGGCTCAATTGACTCCAAAATCCGATTACCTGCCAAGGACAAGATATTCTCATACTTACGATCCTTTCTTGGGGCAGAGGTTTAGTCCCTTTCTAGAAAGACCTGATTTCCCTTCTGCAGCCTCTTTTAGATCTACTAGGAGTTTTTCTGAGCTAGACCTAGTGTGGGTTGTAGACCAGCTTCTGGTAGCTAGGGGATTGCCCATTCCAGCTAGACCTTCCATTCCCCCTGGCTCAGAATCTTCTATCTCATCTTCTCCTGCTTATCCTCCCCCAGCACCCACTTTGGTACATACTGTCTCGGCTCCGACAGCAGTGCCTCCCCTGTTGGCACCCATCACCCTTGTAGCATCGGTTACGATGGAGCCGATGCTTTCTCAGAGCAGTGCTTGGCTGTCTGTACCTTGGTACCTAGTCTGGCACCTATTTTCTTGCTGGCATTGTCTATGTCCATGGTTCCAACAGTTCCCAGTTCTCTCATTACCCCTCAACTGGAACTGGGCTCGGGTATGCCTGCTGTACAGGTGATGGATAGGGCCCTTCAATCCGAAGGCTCACAACCAGCCCCTAGGACACCAGTATCAGAACCCCTTGTGAAGGGAACCCCTTCTCCGGAGTCCTCTTCAGAAGATCCCACTGGAGAGCCACCCCAGAAGAAACGGTGCAAGAGAAAGAACTTTGACTCCCCAGAGGAATCTATCACAGAAGACATTGATTGTGATGAAGGGGAAGGGTCCCTTCGTTCTCCCCAGACAACGTTTCATTCAGAGACATTCTTGAAATCCTCAAACAGCAGGGAGAATGGAAACCCTCTAACCCTTCTTCTGAGGAATCGGTGTTTCTGCAGGCCCTCTGTGCCGAGCCATTTATTTCCTGGGTGATCCCACCAGCAAATGATCTTGTTAAACTAATTGTGCAGTGTGCCTGGAAGGCCCCGGACAATGTAGAACCTGTTCCTCAGAGGCCAGACAAAATTTTATCTACACCTGAAGACCAGCCCCACTGGTCCAAGCAGCTGACAGTTGATTCTATGGTCATGGCGGCGGCCACCAAGAGGGAACTGGCAGAAGATAGTTTCACTGTTCATCCTCCAAATAGCAAATCCCAGACCATGGACAGACTATGGAAGCGGACTTATGCTTCAGCGACCTTTGCCATTCGGTCGCTGAATTATCTGGTGCACTTTATTCACCTCCAAAGAGACCTAATTTCTGAAACGGCTTCCTCTTTGGTGGGGGTACTGCCTGATGAGGTGCGTGACACTGTCACCTCACAGCTAGCTACTCTTGAATCCATCTCGAACTCCTCCATGTGTTTATCTCACAGTCGAGGGGGCAGCTTGAGCCACTGCATTTGGTGTTGTCATGAGACATAATGCTTGGATGCAGTTGTGTGATTTTGCAGACCCTTTTAAATCTTCCTTCGTTAATGTGCCTGTTGATGAATCTGCACTTTTTGGACCCAAGGTACGTGACACACTTGCACGTAGTGAGAAAGATGGAAAGACCTTGCCTGCTGTGGGCATGCACTTTTCCAACCCCCAGAGACCCTACTCCAGGAGCCAGAAGGGGGGAAAGATATGGTTCAAGAAATCCCAAGGATCCTTTTGTGACACTTGTGGTGAGCAATCCCCCCCCCGGGGCAGAGGGGGCTACTCATATGGAAGATGCCCCTTTCGGGGTAGAGGGGGTCCATGTAACCAGGGAGCCAGAGATTCTTTCTCCGGCAGACCCTACCAGTGCTCCTGAGCAGCTACCCGATTGCTTTCCTCTGGAAGCAGTCAGGGGTCATTTCTCTCTGCATTTACCAGCCTGGCATCTTATTACTACCGATGTTTGGGTGCAGAGAATAATATCCAGAGGCTACCAAATACCTTTCGACCTAACTCCCAGACCCATCAAACGAATTCCCGATGTACCACCCAATCAGAGCAGATTATCAGCCTTAGAAATAGAAAAACTGATAAGAAAATGAGTCATCCAACCAGTCTCACCAGAACAGACAGGATCTGGGTTTTACTCGAGGTTCTTTTTAGTGCCAAAAAAGACAAGGGACTGGAGACCAATCCTGGATCTCAGCCTACTGAACAAATTTATCAAACCTCAAAAATTCCGGATGGTCACAGTGCAGTCCATTCTTCCCTTCCTAGGAAGGGACAATTGGATGTATTCTATAGACCTACAGGATGCATACTACCACATAAAGATGGATCACCACTCCTGGAGGTTTCTCCCACTTCCGACTGGGAGCCAGTCACTACCAGTTCAGGCACTGCCATTTGGTCCCTCAACAGCCCCTCAAGTGTTCACCAAATGTATGGCAGTTGTGGTAGTTCATCTTTGACTACAAGGATTTCAGGTGTTCCCCTATCTAGATGACTGGCTCCTTACCGCACCGACCAGGAATCTCCTAGTCCGCAGCCTCTCTTACACTCAAGATCTCGCTCTTCTCTTATCAAATCTTAGATGTCTCCAATGAAGACACTGGAATTTATTGGAGCAGTCTTCAACACAACATCCTGTCAAGTTTCTCTTCCCCCTCACAGGCTTTTGAAAATAAGACACCAAATTCAAGACCTTCTTCCTCACACGTTTGTACCAGCACATCTTGTACTGCAACTCTTGGGCTCCATGGCAGCTACCATTACTTTGGTACCACTGGCAAGACTGCACATGAGAATCTTGCAGTGGCTCCTCTCCGCACAATGTTGTGTCTTTCGGCTTTTCCTGGTTAGCGGTCACCACAGCGGAACTCCGGTCCGCTAATTATTGGCAGTAGATTTTTCACGAACGCTGAGGTGCCAGCTCGATGTTCAACCTTCAACGAAGGCACGCCCATTACCTATGTCTTTCGAATGCCCACCCAACTGCAGGGAGGACATACAGACTCCACACAGAAAGCACTCCCCACACTCCAGCTGAAAATCGAATGGGAGAACCTCTTCCTGTAAGGCAACAACGCTACCACTGGCTCCTCTCTGCACAATGGTCATTGTTAACCTACCCACTCAACCACATGATATGCCTTATGAACCGTTGCAAGGAGGAAATGCTATGATGGATGGAGCCACAAAAGAATCTTTGGTGTCGACCAGTCTGTCTTCCCCAACCCACGGCCACGGTGACCACAGACGCTTCTCTATTAGGGTGGGGGGAACATTTCCAGGGAAAGACTGTCCAAGGCACCTGGATCCCCCTCGAGGCTAACTTGCACATAAATGTCCTGGAACTGAGGACAGTTCTCTTAGCATTACAAGTGTTCCATGCATCCCTGCCTTTGGGAGCCATTGCAATTCAGTCAGACAACATGTCAGTTATCTGGTATATCAACAAGCAAGGCAGAACCAGATCTTACCCCCTGTGTCAGGAAGCAATGAGGATTTGGCACTGGGCGATAGCTTCCAATTGCTTTCTTATAGCAATGCACATTCCCAGGAGTTCCAACCTTATTGCGGACAATCTGAGCAGGAGCATCCTGATGCCTCATGAATGGTCCCTCAATCCTGTAATAGCAGCTAGGCTCTTCCGATATTGGGGCAAGCTTTGCTGCGACCTGTTTGCTTCTCTCCCGAATTACAAATGCAGGAGCTATTTTGCCTTGATTTCCCCCTCAGAGGGAACCACCGAGGGACGCTTTAATGCACAATTGGCCCCTGGGTCTTCTGTATGCTTTTCCCCTCATCCCAGAATTTCTCCAGAAAGCTCAGAGGTTGAAAAGCAAAGTGATCCTCATTGCTCCCTACTGGCCACGTCAAGTCTGGTTACCTTTTCTATGGCCTCATCTGATTCACAGACCGTGGATCCTGGATCATTCCCAGGACCTGCTATCCCATCCTCATGGTTTGATTCATCTGAACCTGCACAGTCTCAAGCTCACAGCCTGGTTCCTCCACTTCCAATGATTGCCAGACTGCCTGACATCCCGTCTCCCATTTGTGAAATTCTTCTGGCCTCACACAAACCTTCCACTAGAAAGGTTTATTCTAGTAAATGGACTAGGTTCCCTATTTGAGCCAAAGACCAGAACTTAGACCATTTCTCTATGCCTATTCAAAAGATTCTGCAATACCTGACTACTCTCAGCTTCAACGATCGCTGTACATTTAGCAGCTATTGCCAATTTTCATAGTGATCTTGAAAATTCTTCAGTTATGTCACATCGCCTATGCAAGACTTTTTTGAAGGGAGTATTACATGTTAAATCTCCGGTCAGCCTCCCTTAGATCCCTGGGACTTGACTCTGGTGCTTCAATCCCTTACAGGCCCTCCCTTTGAGCCCTTTAATTCATGTGATTTGAAATTTTTGTCTTGGAATACCATACTTCTAGTATCACCTCAGCGAGAAGAGTATCTGAGCTGCAGGCCTTGAGTGTCAAGAGTCATTACTTGATCTTCCACATGGATAGGGTGTCCCTTCATACTGACCCTTCTTTCTTGCCCAAGGTAATTTCTGTTTTTTCCATTAATCAATCTATTGACCTGCCGGTTTTCTTCCCAAGGCATTCTAACAGAGGGGAGTACCTTTTGCACACGCTTGATGTGCACTGACAGCTTTGTTGATGTTTGGACAGGACTAAATCTTTCAGGAAAACAGACCAATTGTTTGTGGCCTTTGCAGGACCCAGATTGGGTAAACCTGTTTCCAAAGTGACTTTATCCTCTTGGCTTAGAAACATCATTATCTTTATCTAACAACAGAATAAGCTACCCTTACCTTCCAGAATAAAGGCTCATTCTACCAGATCTATGGCTACCTCTGTAGCTTTTCATTCCAGAGCCTCTATGGATGATATATGCGCAGCAGCCAAGTGGGCAAGACCTCATACCTTCATATCTCATTACAAATTGGATTTGGCCTCCAGGGGACGAGCATCTTATGGTGCTCAGGCATATCTTTCCTTAGGGCCACCCAGGACTCAAGTAGCTGGAGACTCAGTCCTAACTGTAAAAAATAAATAAAGATTTACAACTTCAGATAAAGAAGTTATGTCTTATCATAACGTTCCATCAGAGTTGTAGATCTTTATTTATTCTTTACTTCCCACCCTCCTTCCCCCTACCTGGACTCCTGGTGGACCTCAGGTACTCCTGGTTAGGGTATCTGCTCAGATAGAGCCTCCTACTTTTCCTATTACTACAGCTTAACTAAGGGTGAGCAAACTCGATCTGGAGTATCTAGGAGAGGTAGTGTGGGTAGGTTCTTAGCTGAGAGTTTTTGGCTTGCGCGAGCTGGGAAACAGCCTTATCAGTTCCGAGGATGGAACCGAGGTCCTAACTGTAAAGAATAAATAAAGATCTACAACTCAGATTGAACATTATGGTAAGACATAACTTCTCTTTCTATTCTATCAAAGCACCAGAATGGTCTTTAATATGGATCTTGCAAGAGAGACAAGCCCTATGTCTGACATGGCCAAAAAAAAAAGTTAGACAATTCTAGCTCGACAATTTGCAGCTTAACAAATGAGAAAATCAGCTAAAGTGACTGCACCCATTTATCTGTATAAATATATCTACACACACACACGCGCGCGCGCATGCACATATGATGATAATAACATTTGTTGACATTCCCATTTGTCAAAGTCTCAAACAGGCAACACAATATGTCAAAAACGTGAATGTTGACACATCAGTGCAATGGGTCATCTGAATTTGGAGCAGGAGAAGAAAGGGTAACATTTAAATGTGAACTCTAGTTATTACCACTGCATCACATAAAAATACATAGAATTTCTAAGTGACTCTATAAAAAGCAAATGTGGTAGTGAATTTAGCAGTGGAAGCCCCATATCACCACAATTTCCAGTACAGTTTTCATACCTAATATATACAGTGTTTGGTATCTTCTCTTTGGTACATCATTACAGAACAAAACTTCACAATGCCAATAAAACCAGTGCATGATGACAGAACGGCTCATGTCTAGTCATTATTGCTGTCTTCAGGAGGGAGTTCTGATGTCTGATAAATTAGGAAATAAGGATTTCCATCATTAGACCACAGTGCAAAAAATGGGGAGATTATATATATTTTATAAGGCTTTCTGCAATATTCAGATTTCTGACAGCCTAATAACTTGATCCTGTCATACTTTTTGAATCTCAAAAAAATAGATTACCACATATTTTGCACTAGTGTCTTTCAGTGACAGACTTTGCAGTACTGAAGAGAAGTTAACACCTCAAGGGAATGTTGGGCTCATACAAGATGAGTAACTTAAAAATGTGCTAATAGAAAGTTTTACTCCCATATTACATTTAAGTGATACTGAACACTTTAATCTAAGTATAGATTAGGTATAGATTAGAGAATGTTGACACATAGATATTTGCTTTTCTTTTCTTGGGGAGTGCACATGCAGACATATAGATGCACACACATCAGAAGTGAAGCACTCAACCACAGGCACTCAATAAGCTATGAAAGGGATCATTAATGAACATCATATAGAAATTCATTGTAGGATGCAAAGGGTTAACACAGGTTATTTAAAACTCTCAGATGCTGTATTTGATTTTGCCAGTCTGAAATGCTTGTCTTACCATATATATTTCACCTTCTTTTACACCAGCAAGACCTGATAGGAAAGTAGAAATCGCAACAGACTGGAAAAGTAATAAACATAACTGAAAAATGAAACACTAAAGACAAAAGGTGTCTCAGACAAGAGGTTATACTTACCATAAACTCTTGCTTGCCTCCTATTAGGAATCTCAATACATCAAGAAGTAATTTCCTGAAAGAAAATAGAGCAAGACTCAGTATTTATACGGTGATTTTTGAATAACGTATCCTAAAGAGCTTCAAACACACACTACTTAAGAGTAGCAATGATTTACCTGAAAGTGTAATGATAACTACACAGCCTTAGTGACACACTTGCTAGAAACTGCAGGCAGCAATCTGACAGGAAAGAGACATGTTGAACAAGACAGCAGGCAATTACCCTTCTGATTTTTGTGAACATTGCTTGGGTTCTTTTAAGGACAGGTGGAATGTATCTCAATTCAGCATCTCATATGTAGGATGGCTAACATCACTACAGAACACCGAATTAGCTACACTCATCTGTGTTCAGATGGTTCTTTTACAGAAAAGAGGTAAGAATGACCACTGCTGTGGCAATAGGGTTGGCATAATGGTTAAGCTATGTACATTACAGACACAAGATGCAGGGTTTGAATCTCAAATGGCATAGTTGGCAAGGCTTAATATGTCCCACATGGGTATATAGCCTAGTACTAACCTATGAATAATTATGTTACACTGGAAATGAATCACTAAATGCCAAAAATAAATTTTACTTGCTTGCTTAAAAAAGTACTTCACTTCTGAATTTTATGAGCAATCATTTTTTTTTATTTAGGAAACTTCAGAAAGACAAAAGATAATTCATTTTATTACATCTTCGGTTTAGGTTTTATTTGCCAAAGAATATTAACAGGCTGCAGACATTTATGAAAACTGAGTTGAGTTCCTTAGATGTAAGCATTTTAACAGCTTCATGTTGAAATGTTGATTCATTTTATAGTGGTTTGTATTTTGGTAACTGTATAATGTTCATTCAGATGGCAGTGATAAGGAATGTGGTGACCCAGCAGAACTTATCTTGCACCATTTCCTCAGTGTGACCTCTTCAGTAAGTGCATATAACTGTCACCCTGACTTCATATGGAAAAACAGGACATTGTGAACATCACTTAGTAAATACTGCCTGCAGTACCTAAATCGGTATATGTCAGTGTCATTACCACAGTGTAACTGATGTGTTTGAAGAGAATTCTTCTCATTTCTCATAGCCAGCTTAGAAGTACAGCATGCTTATCAACAGAGAAAGTGATGCCTGCAGTACATGTGATAAGAGCAAGCTATTCTATGTACAACCACTGTCATAGGCATGAATCCTCAGCAGTGCTCTTTCATATTACTGTGCTAATGAATTATGTAACCTAGCGACTATTCAACATTTGGTTTTCTTTTTATCTTGTGTGCTGCAATAAACAACATATTTTGTTTTTTTTCCCCAGCAACAGCACACTCATATTAGGGTATATAGTCATGAAAGATAAAATGCACTGAACATTGCATCAGAATACAAGGATTCCATATACCCTCTAAATCTTTCAGTGTAATGGCAGTTTTGAATTGCATTTAAACTACACAGTGTTACTGTTGCTATACAATTTTATCATTAAAACCAAAGACAAAATACAATGCTGACTAAATGCACAGATGCATGGGATTTCATGTGAAAAAAATCTCAATATCCTCTTTTCTGGATAAGCAAACTCTCTGCTGGATTCAGACTCATTATCTGAGAATTATGCCTGTTTAAAAACATAAACTTTGCAACATGCACTGATGTGCATTTGAACAAAGATTGCGGATGTTATTCTGTTTTCCTGAAATAAATAAGTGCTGAATACAATATAATGAATCTTGGCTATCCACAAGGCTCAGCCGGCAACACATTTAAATCTAAGCTAGTGGTTCATAGGGTCAAATCCAACATCCAGTCTGGTTGTTTATTAACAAAATGCAATTGGCTTAATGTAATACTAAGCTATATTACATAGGAAGCAATGCACTCATAGGTATATCACTCATACAACTATGCATTCTTAATACTAGAATTAATTAAAAATGTACCTTCATACTACGCAGGGCAAATAATATTTTACTGGCATTGTGTGCCTTATAACACATAATGCACTATGAATAATTTAAAAACTATCATCACCCCATCATGGAGTACTATGTCATAAAAGTAGGCTTCTTATACCACACGTGCTCCAAGGAAGTAAAGTACTGGTGTGTCAGATGCATTTTTTTTACTTACATAATTATACAGGCAATTGGCATACAACCAGGTTGCCATGGCATTCTATGCATCATGCAATATCATGCAGCCCAATGCTCCACAGGGGTAACAAGGACAATGGAGTACAAAAGAGAAGTAAAGAAGGATAGCACCAAGGTAACAGCTAGAGGTATATCAAACCTCTTCTTTCTTGACAAAGTAATGATATAAAAATATGTATGCAACATTTTTTTTTCAAAAGAGAGATCTGCTTCCTACTACAGATCTGTGCTTTTTGTATAAAAGTAGAGCATATAGTTGGCATCACAAATATGCAACCCTTCAGAATGAACACTTTAGAAAAGACATAATACTTCACAGCATAACATTCATTACTGGAGGAGGACATGTATACAGAATTGTGACGTGTTCATTACCTGGGTGCAATTAATACACTGAAATGTTGATTATTAGACTGTGTGTTTCATAACATAATGGAAAGATCATTAGTGGAATAATTCTACTACAGTATAGTGAAATGTTCATTAGTGAAGTACACGTCCTACAATACAGTGAAATGTTCAATAGTGGAGTATACGTACTACAGTATAGTAAAATGTTCATTAGTGGAGTACATGTACTACAGCAGAATAAAATGGTCATTAGTGGACCACATGTACTAGAGTAGAGTGAAATGTTCATTGGTGGAGCATGTACTACAGTAGAGCTAAATGTTCATTAATGGAATGTTTCTACTACAATACAGTAAAATATTCATTACTGGAGTACATGTACTACAGTATAGTTAAATATTCATTAGCAGAGTACATGTACTACAGTATAGTGAAATGTGTATAAGTGGAATACATGTATTACAGTACAGTGGAATTTTCATTAGTGGAGTGCATGTACTATACAGTAAAGCAAAATGTTCATTTGTGGAGTGCACATACTAAAGTACTAAAGTATAGTGAATTGATCATTAGCAAAGTGCATGTACTACAGTCCATACAGTGAAATGTTCATTAGTGGAGTACATGTACTACACTACAGTGAAATATTCATTAGTGGAATACATGTACTACAGTATAGTAAAATGTTTATTAGTGCACTACATGTACAACAGTATGGTGCTGCGGTAGCATTGTCACCTCACAGTAAGACGTTGTCCTGTTCAATTCTCGGCTAGAGTGTCTTCTGTGTGGAGACATGCATGAATGGGCGTACCTTCATTGAAGATTGTGCGTCAGAGCTGGCAACTCGGTATGTACAAATCTACTGCCAATCATTAGCGGACCGGTGTTCCACTGTGGCGACCCCTAACCGGGAAAAGCCGAAAGATACAACAACAACATGTACAACAGTATAGTGAAATGTTAATTAGTGGAGTGTGTGTACTACAGAATAAAATGTTCATTAGTAGACTTCATGTAGTACACTATAGTAAAATGTTCATTAATCTCCCCCCCCCCCGCAATGGTACCCACCATGAAAAACTTCTCCAAAGCTAACATTGGGCTCCTAAAAACAGAGGTGGCTAACTTCACGGCACCCATGCAAATGGAGAATATTTACATGATAGCCAAATCATACACCAATGCACTGTAGGAACACGTACACAAATGCATGGATCTCGCCATACCCAATAGAGCCAAAATGCTCTCCTCCAAAAAAAGGAAGCCAATCTGGTGGTCCCCTGCCATAAACAAACTCTACAACAGAAGGAGGAAACTGATGTGGAATAATGTGAAGTCTCAAGACTGGAAAAACTCCCTTATCAGCCTCAACAAATAGTTGAGATCCCTCACAAAATCCTATAATGGTAGTTATGAAAAATGAAAACAGAATTGCAGCAGATAGTAAAGACAACTACAAGACCTTCTATAGTTATGTAAAGAATCTCCACAGCAATACCCAAATTTGCTCTGAGCTACTGCACAATGGTACCTCCTATACAGAGCCAACAGATATTGCCAATATACTGGCCAACAGATTCAGTGCCAACTTTACCCCCCCAAAGGACCAATCACAAAACCAGTAGATTGCCAAGCACCCAGTATTACTGCTGCACAGGTTAAAACAGCACTGTCCAAGGCCAAGAATACAGCTTCTATGGGACCTGACAATATCCCTGGCTGTGTAAACTGGCACCTCACCTGTGTGGCCTGTTCAATCACAGCCTCACCTCAAGCTTTGTCCCTACCAAATGGCGCACTGCTATTGTCATCCCTTTCCACAAAGGAGGAGTGACTACAGACCCTGGAAACTATCGCCCCATTAGCCTGACAAGTCTGATATGCAAAGCTATGGAATGCATCATCATGGACCTAATAAACAAAGATATAGGGAATCTACAAACTCTGAATCCCACACAGTTTGTTTTGTGAAGGGTAGATCATACCTGCTCAACTTGGTCAACTTCTTTGAGTCAGTCACCAGAGCTGTGGATGAAGGCAAGGTGGTTCATACAGCCTACGTTGATCTGGCCAAACCTTTGATACCATCCCCCACTCAGGAATCATAGAAAAACTCACTAAGCTAGGCACCAACCCCCTATATCACTAGGTGAGTTACAAACTGGTGCACAGATAGAACCCACAGTGTGAAAGTAACTGCATTTGGAGTCAGACTGCTAACCAGTCACAATTGGAGTCCCACAGGGATTGGTCCTGGGTCCTATCCTGTTTGGTATCTACTTCTCAGAAGTCCAGGCCAACACGAAGGGACTCTGGCTGAGAAAGTTCGCAGATGATTGCAAGTTAGGAGCCATTATTAACTCCCTAAGTGATGTTGACATCCTATAGAAAGGCCTCACTGAGACCAACGACTGGTCGCAGAGCCATGGCCTTAAGCTCAATGCCAAAAAATGTGTCATCATCCTCTTTAGGAAAAACCCAGTTCCCATGAATTACCACATCGATGGTAGTCTACTGAATACAGAATGCGTTATAAGACATCTGGGAACACAGGTTGACAGCAAGCTCTCTTTTGACCAGCACATTGCCACTGTGGTCAGAACGTCCTTCTATGTGGCACATCTCATTACTAATGGTTTTGCATCCAGGAAGAAAGAGGTCATTGTCTCCCTCTACTCTTCCCTCATTATGCCAATCATCGAGTACAATGCACCATTTGGCATGTACCTCACTAGACACCTGCAACAACTGGAGAGGCCGCAAAGGTACCTCACAAAGAGGATCCTAGGCCTTAAACACTTGTCCTATATGGATAGATTCAAAAAACTCCAACTATTCTCTGTCTCATATCACCTACTTAGATCTGATCTCTGCTTGACTTATAAATCCATGTCTGACCCACCTCTGTTAGAAATGCTACATCTAAAGAAATCCCAGTCCCTCTGCACCACATGCTCCAGAGACCTCAACCTCATTACCACAATCAACAGAACATGCTGGAGGGACAGGATCATAACCCAGAGACTGCCCATGCTATGCAATAGACTTCCCATACATGTGAAACACAGCACCTCACTGGCCCTCTTCAAGAGAAATCTTGATGAGTGGATGGGAAATAGAAAAGTCATCCTGGGGATCACTCCAGTGGCTCTACTCAACAAGGTCAGGTGACATGATGCCAGGGTAATCCTATGCGGTAGGCTTGTAAAGGCTCCAGGGCCATTAGCCTAGTACACACCTATGAACCTATGAACCTATGAAGTACATGTACTCAGTATAATGAAATGTACATTAGTGGAGTACATATACTACAGTAGAGAAAAATCTTCATTAGTGGAGTACATGTACTATGATATTGTGAAATGTTCATTAGCAGGGAACATGGACTGCAGTATAGTGAAATGTTCATTGGTGGAGCACATGAACCTCAGTATAGAGAAATGTTCATTAGTTGAGTACATGAACAACAGGATAATGAAATGTTCATTAGTGGAGAACATGTACAACAGTATAATGAAATGTTAATTTTTGGAGTACATGTACTGCAGTAGAGTGAAAATTTCATTAGTGGAGTACTTGTACTGCAGTATAGTGAAATGTTCTTTGGTGGAGTGCATGCAATACAATATTGACATGCTCTTTAGTGGAGTACATGTGCTACAATAATGTGAATGTTTATTAGTGGATTATAGTATACCAACATCAGCAAACAGGTAATCCACTGTGGAAGAGGTCTGTGAAATAACAAAGAACAAAATTCCAAAAAGTATAATCCACAGAACCAACCACAACAGCAACAAGTGATGAAAAAGCACCATTAATTAAAAATAAAAATAAAATGAAAAGGTGAGTGCTTTCATGCCCAACTGAGCACTTCTTCAGACCAATAAAAATATTAAAAACAGCTGTCTTAAATACCCAATACTCCACATAATCTCAGTCACGTGCTCAATTATTCTTGATACTATTTAAATAAATCACAAGCCCTGAGAACAGGCTTTAAAGGTACATAGCCATTTAACCCTGGTTGTGCATCTGCTTGAAATCTGATTATCCATTTAGTCTCACACTGTTCTGTTAAGTTTTTGATGTCTCCCAAACATTGTCTGGGGGCAATGCTCTCAAGCACTCTACACTTAAATTTGGTGTACATCTCCCTCTTCCTGTACATGTCTTGCTAGTGCATTCCTTAAATCTTTATTCCTAATGGCTAGTAGATGTTCTCTAACTCTATCCTTTAACAATCTGTTGGTCTTACCTATATAAAAACATGTGCATACTTGGCAGCAAGCTAAATAAACAACATTGGCAGTGGAGCAATTGGGATTTATTAATGAAGCATTGGGTATTTAAGATAGCTGTTTTTAATCATTTTTATTGGTCTGAAGAAGTTCTCAGTGAATCATGTACTACAGTGCGCAGAAATGTTTGTAAGTAGAAAATATGTACTACAATGCTATAATAAAATGAAATATCATTAATGGAGTACATGAAGTACAATGCTAATTAGTGGAGTACATGTTCTACAGTATAGCGAAATGTTCATTAGTGGAATACATCTACTACAGTATTGTGAAATGTTCATTAGTGGAGTACATGAACTATGGTATATTGAAATGCTCATTAGTGGATTACATGAACTATGGTATATTGAAATGCTCATTAGTGGATTACATGTACTGCAGTATAGTGAAATGTTCATTAGTGAAGTACACACAGTATAATGAAATGCTTAGTAGTGCAGTATATATAGTACAGTATAGTAAAATGTTCATTAATGCAGTACATGTACTGCAGTATAGTGAAATGTTTATAAGTGGAGTACATGTCCTACAGTATAAGGAAATGTTCATTAGTAGAATACAGCTACTACAGTATTGTGAAATGTTCATTAGTGGGGTACAAGAACTACAGTATAGAGATATTTTCATTAGCGGAGTACATGTATGACAATATAGTCAAATATTCATTAGTGGAGTACATGTACTGTGGTATAATGAAATTTTCATTAGTGGAGAACATGTACTAAAGTATAATGAAATGTTCATTAGTGGAGTACATGAACTATGGTATATTGAAATGCTCATTAGTGGATTACATGTACTGCAGTATAGTGAAATGTTCATTAGTGAAGTACACACAGTATAATGAAATGCTTAGTAGTGCAGTACATATAGTACAGTATAGTGAAATGTTCATTAATGCAGTACATTTACTACAGTAATGTGAAATCTGCAGTCTAGTAAAATGTTCATTAGTGGACTATATGTACTACAATATAGTGAAATGTTTGTTAGTGGAGTGCATGTACTACATTACAGGAAAATGTTCTTTAGAGGAGTGCATATATTATGTATCAACTAATGTTCATTAGTTGAATATATGTACTACAGTATATTGAAATGTTTGGTGCTTGGCTAAATGCACTACAGGTTAGTGAAATGTTCATTTAATGGAGTACATGTAGTACAGTAAAGTAAAATGTTCATTAGTGGAGTACATGTATTACCGTATAGTAAAATTCTCATTAGCAAAGTATATGTACTACAGTATAGTGAAATATGCATTAGTGGCTTATATGTACTAAAGTGTAGTGAAATGTTCATTAGTGGAGTACATCTGCTACATGACAATAAAATGTTCAGTAGTGGAATACATGTAGTACAGTAAAGTAAAATGTTCATTTAGTGGAGTACATGTACTACAGTATAGTAAAATGTTCATTATTGGAGTTTATGTATTACAGTGTAGTAAAATGTTCATTAATGGCATACATGAACTTCAGTATTGTGATATGTTCATTAGCTGAGTACATGTACTACAGTGTAGTGAAATGTTCATTAGTAGACTATGTGTACTACAGTATAATGAAATGTTTATGACTGTACAGCATGTATTAAAGTATAGTGACACCTTCATTAGGGGAGTACATGAACTACATTATACTGAAATGTTCATTAGAGATGTGCATGTAGTACACTATAGCACAATGTGCATTGCTGGAGTACATGTAGTATGAAATGTTCATTAGTGGACTGCAGATACCAAGGTATAGTGAAATGTTCATTAGTGGAGTACATGGACATAACATATATACCAGTAGTGGGCAATTTTCTGTTTAAGCATTTTATGTTTGACATACTTTTGCTGAGACGATTTGCATTTTTGGTGATTATATATTCTTCTATTCCACTAGGCCATGCATATAAGCTGCTCGCATGGATTAGTGTTCTTCCCAGGCTAAGGAATGGAAAATAAACATTGAAAATGCTATAATACATGTTCTCTAGAAACCAGCAGTCCAGTACACTACTATAAAAAACTGCAGGAATAAACATTCCACTATGCCATAGTGTGTATATGCCTTTAATGAACAGACTGCTATGCTAGAGGATGTAAGCTAGTAATGAGTGTTCCACTATGACATGGTACATATACTCCAGTAATGAATATTCCATTAAGTTGTAGTACATGTTAGAGGTACTCCACTAATGAACATTTCTTTGTATGTATTCATGTTATGTACTCTACTAATAGATATATATTTTTTGCATTATAATAATACTCTCCATTGATGAAAATTCTACAGGTCTCTAGGGTGTGTAGACTGGTAATGACTATTCAGCTGTACTACAGGATATATACTCTAGTAATGAACATTCCTATGTATGTATGTACTCCACTAACAAACATTTCACTACATTATAGTAATGTTCTCCACTGATTACAATTCTATTGTGCTGCAGTATGTGAAGACTGGTAATGACCATTCAGTTGTATCACAAGACATGTACTCTCATTTCTTGCTGCTGTAATATGCACACTAGCTTTATAAAACTTTTGCTATGCTAAAGTTGATGTACTCCACTAATGATCATGTTGTTCATCAGTAAATGTGCACTACTAATGAAGACCTTTCAGGGTCATAGTAGAGATGCTCTAGTAATAACCACTTTCCTGAGTGAAGTACACATACTTCACTAACAGACATTTTACTCCACTATGGTCTTTGCATTCCAGCAGTGGGGCATTTGCTATGCTGTAATACATGTATTCCCACTAATGAATATTTCACTTTACCATAGGTCATGTACTCAACTAATAAGCGTTTCACTATACTGTAGTACGTGTACTCCATTACTGAACATTTCACTGTACCATAGTACATGTATTCTTCTAATGAACATTTCACCATACTATAGTAATGTACTCCACTAATGAACATTTTACTATACTGTAGTGCATGTATTCCACAAATGAACATTTTACTACACTGTAGTATGTATACTCCACTAATGAACATTATAAAACGTGTGCTCCACTAATGATTAATTTTCTATACTGCATTACATGTACTTCATTGTTAAACATTTCACTATACTGTAATACATGTTCACCACTAATGAACATGTTTCTATACTGTAATACATGTACTCCATTAATGAACATTTCAATGTACTGTAATACATGTATTCCACTAATGAATATTTCACTGCTGTAGTACATGTACTCCACTAATGAACATTTCACTATACTGTAGTACATGGTCTCCACTTATGAACATTTTACTATACTGTAGTATATGTACTCCACTAAAAGAACATTTCACTATACTGTAGTACATATATTCCACTAACAAACATATGCTGCTCATTACAAATATGTACTGTATCACAGCAGACCATTTATTATTAGATTGGATGCAGTGGTGCAGAGGTAGCATTGTCACTTCACAGCAAGAGGTTCTCTGGTTCAATTCTCAGCTGGGGTGCCTTCTGTGCAGAGTCTGTATGTTCTCCCTGTGTTCATGTGGGTTTCCTCTGGGTGCTCTGGTTTCCTCCCACGTTTACAAAGACATGAGTCTAGAGTGTTTGTTCCTGGGTCTCCCCTGAAAATTGGCTTTATTCCAAGATGGACTTTCCTGGTAAACAAATGTTAAATAAAAGATTACATGTCCTATAGCATTTTATAATGCTAATTAGCACAGAACAAGTTATATAAGATGGTAGAATGTTTCTAGTATATTGCTATGCCATAGTGTTTTCCTAGACACAGAATGTGCAGATACCTTGCATCTTACTGCTTCCTATTAAGGGAATAAAGTTCCACCTTTTATGAGTCACAAAACTGCAGCACCATGCCATAATAATACTTAGAAGATGGAATGAACTTAAACTTTATTCCACTATTTATGAATCCTGAGACGTCTAGGAGCAGCATGACCTTGATAACTAAAAGAAAAATAATGCACAGAGCCACGCTGTAGAATTCTTTGAATGACTTGCTAAGACAATGCCCGATGACACTGTAAATAAAATCTTGTATGAAAGAGAAATATCACAGATGTAAAATCTCTTACCTACACTTCTAAACACCACCAAAAAGAAACATTTTGGCATTGCAAATTTCTATGTATTTAAGAAAATCAGCTGTGGATATGTGGATTTTGGATATCTTAAGTGTAATGATACAACACAAGCAGAGTAAATGTGTTATCAAGAAAAATGAGGGCTAGATAACAAGAGACAAAAAGTTCAGGTGTTCAGAGACAGAAAAGGAAGTCTCAATGGATATGTGATTGCTGTTAATGCTTGTTCACATGTGCTTCATAAGCATGTGGTGCAGATAATACAGATGATTTTATTATATGCCTTTTTAGCAAATTACCCTGACTGACACAGCATTTCTGTAAAGCAGCAATACTACATGTTTAAGCATTTCATAGAGGGGTAGAGTTGTCCCACCTCTGCCATCTTGGGGAAACTCCATGTATATCCTCATTACTAATAATAGCATCACCACATCTTAGGAAAATTGAACATCCCGAGTACAGCCATTCAAAAAAAAAAAATAGTTGGATGAAATCACCACAGCTCGATCAAAACTGTTTCAAACAAATGTATCATTAACATTTCAAAATATACACACTAATGAATTTACTGGCAGACCTCATTATGGTTGCAATACGACTAGATATTTAATATTTAGCTTACTGGCAGCCAAGGGACTTTCTGTCTCACTAGATAATGAAATGATAATAAGGGAGCATCAGTGGTGCAACAGGTAGCACACTTACCTTTCATACTGGAAGACCAGAAAGCTGCAGTTTCTATTCCCACTCCAGTTGACTGGATTACTGAAACTGCAGGGCAGTAATAGTCTCTGCTACCTTCCTGACTGTGTCGCCCTACTGTTGAGATGTTAAACCGAGGTCCCATCTGCTTGAGGTGGTAGCTCAGGTGGATGTAAAAAGATCCCACAGTACTTATTAAAAAGAGTAGGAGAAATTGCCTGATGTCCTGACCAAATCTCCTCTAGCAGTAAGAATACCACCTCTGGTCTCCCCTGAAAACAGGCCACTGTCCAAGTGGGACTAACCCAGTCAACAAAGCATTGATAAATAAATAAACAAATTCAGAACACATTCTCTTCATGATGGATTCAAGTACTAGTCTAGCATATCTCAGCTTGTTATTTAATTTATACCCAGTAATAGTGTGACATTGTAAGCAGTAGATATTTTTCTCCTAAGAAACTTTCCCCTTACTTCTGCCAACCATCAGCCCCCTCCCTCAAGTATATATTATTAAATAAAGTTGAATATCCTAAAGATGAGTGTACATTTAACGTGCTGAATGGATTACATACTGGGTATGATATGGTCATTAATTTTTAAATTATAGACATATCAATGTTAAGTTGTTTTTTTTTACATTTATGTTAACTGTCTGTACAAATATATGTAATGTAGAGGTTTTCTACTTGGGCCTGTGCAACAATGGTGCTTTGCCTAGTTGGACTTTCCTAGTAATCAAAGGTAAATAGGTAGCTGGATAGACAGACAGACAGACAGACAGATATATAAAGTTTATATTTTGCATACTACCTATTATCCTAAATATGCATATATGGTCATGCAGTAAGATTAAGAGAATGACATCAGAGAAGAGAGTAGATACTGTCGCTCAACTGGATAAAGAGCAAATTATCTTGGGAAATGTGCCAGCTGCAGTGAAATGATACACTAGGTTCACCAAGGGAGATTGTTTGCTATATTTGTTACTGTAGCTGCAGTAGCATAACATAAAAAAGAACTAAATGAAGCACAGTGACAGGCATCCAATATAATTACTGAATACAGAGATTATTAAAAATGTTATTACATTCCAACAGAGTAAATCAGTGTAAATAAATAAAGCCTTGTGTTTTCATCTCCAAGAATACATTATGACACTAGCTCTGTGCTCCTTGCTTCATCCACCCAACAGATGCACAAACACACATGCACATACTCCAAGAGCCATAGCAGAGCAATATAAAGGATACTGCACAGTGTTTGCAGCCCACATCCACGTGCACATACCCCAAGAGCCATAGCAGAGCAATATAAAGGATATTGCACAGTGTTTGCAGCCCACATCCACATGCACATACTCCAAGAGCCATAGCAGAGCAATATAAAGGATACTGCACAGTGTTTGCAGCCCACATCCACGTGCACATACCCCAAGAGCCATGGCAGAGCAATATAAAGGATACTGCACAGTGTTTGCAGCCCACATCCACATGCACATACTCCAAGAGCCATAGCACAGCAATATAAAGGATACTGCACAGTGTCTGCAGCCCACATCCACATGCACATACCCCAAGAGCCATAGCACAGCAATATAAAGGATATTGCACAGTGTTTGCAGCCCACATCCACATGCACATACCCCAAGAGCCATAGCAGAGCAACATAAAGGATACTGCACAGTGTTTGCAGCCCACATCCACGTGCACATACCCCAAGAGCCATAGCAGAGCAATATAAAGGATGCTGCACAGTGTTTGCAGCCCACATCTACATGCACATACCCCAAGAGCCATAGTAGAGCAATATAAAGGGTACTGCACAGTGTTTGCAGCCCACATCCACGTGCACATACCCCAAGAGCCATAGCAGAGCAACATAAAGGATACTGCACAGTGTTTGCAGCCCACATCCACGTGCACATACCCCAAGAGCCATAGCAGAGCGATATAAAGGATACTGCACAGTGTTTGCAGCCCACATCCACATGCACATTCTCCAAGAGCCATAGCAGAGCAATATGAAGGATACTGCACAGTGTTTGCAGCCCACATCCACATGCACATACTCCAAGAGCCATAGCACAGCAATATAAAGGATACTGCACAGTGTTTGCAGCCCACATCCACATGCACATACTCCAAAAGCCATAGCACAGCAATATAAAGGATACTGCACAGTGTTTGCAGCCCACATCCACGTGCACATACCCCAAGAGCCATAGCAGAGCGATATAAAGGATACTGCACAGTGTTTGCAGCCCACATCCACATGCACATTCTCCAAGAGCCATAGCAGAGCAATATGAAGGATACTGCACAGTGTTTGCAGCCCACATCCACATGCACATACTCCAAGAGCCATAGCACAGCAATATAAAGGATACTGCACAGTGTTTGCAGCCCACATCCACATGCACATACTCCAAGAGCCATAGCACAGCAATATAAATGATACTGCACAGTGTTTGCAACCCACAGGCAAACACTCACATTGTAATAAGCTCCACTCCACCAAAAACAAATGAGAAGAACTAAGATACAAAATGAAACTGAGGTTATGTAGTGTGAAAGAAAGTAAACAAGGCACAACCACACAGTAAATGAATGTAAAGGAAACAAAAGCAAGTTGCAGTCCTGAAGCATGTAATCTCATTGAAGAAATTTATGACAAGTAGAATAGAAACTGTCAAAAAGACAGTAGCGGTAAAGTTAATTAAGGTAATATAATTTGAAGTAAACCCCAAGCCAAAGAAGTTAGACAAATATTTCAACATATAAAAGCAGAGAGCTGGCTGTTCTAACATTTCCAACACTCATTGCACTTGTAAGTCTTAAAAAATAAAACACTTAGCACAACAGACCACTTTTTCTGAGTTGCAACAAAATTTACCCAAAATTTTGTAGCTCATCCCATTAATATTAATTTAATTCACTGGCAAAATATATGGGCAAAATAAAAAGTGCAAGAATTTGAAATGCTTTTTTGAAAATCTAAACACCCCCAAAAAATCAAGATATATGTTTAAGTGTGGTAGGTGCAAGTTTCCCATTGCATGTGTTTCTACACAGGAAAAACTGAACGTAAGTTGAAACACTGCATTGGGGAACATATGAGTGACATCAGAGATGAATGTGAGTTTAATTCCTTGCCAAAACATTTTAAAGAAAACAGTGGACACAATTTTAGATTTATAGTGTTGGACAGTATAGCAGTGAACAATGGGGAGGGGGGGGCTGTGCATGACCACTGCTACTGCAAAGACAAGAATTGATATGGCAGTTGTGCTTAAATGCCAATGTTTGCCCTGGGTTGAATGAGGCTGTTTCTATTTCAAGTATTTTAAAATTAAAAGCCTTGGATCGATGACGCCTGATTTTTATATACATTTACATATATACAAGTTACTTTTATGTAAATACTTGATTTTACATGTATTTTACAAGTATTTTGCACTTTTAACAGAAAACAATATGCTTTTTTACTTATTTATTTCGATTTGATAAGCATTTTTAACAGTGTCTATTTAGTATTTATATTTGTTTACAATTTTAAAATGTTTGATATGTTATTATCCTATACATTACATTTTATACTCAAGTCATTCATTTAGGTATTTTCTCTTAAGCAAGGCTGTATATATGTCATGAACCAGGGGTGTGATTTAGTTGAGTTTAGAGGTGTGGTTTGTGATGTCATTGCACATGCATGTTAGGTTACAAGATTTAAAAAGCTGTTGGAACATTTTTTATTTGTCTGATGAAGTTCCTAGTTTGTTTCAGGGACGAAAGCGCTAACCTTTTACTACTGCATAAATAAAGTGGATTTATTTCTTCTTCTTTGTGGAGTCCTTTGGCCTGCATTTGCTTTTCTGTGGATTAAAGGACATGGTATACTTCAATTAAGGAACTGTAATACTTCAGTTAAGGATCTGTTATTCTTCTGTTAATGAGTAATACTTCAGTTAAGGACTTATACTTCAGTTAAGGACCCGTAATACTTTCATTATGAACCTATAATAGATTAGTTAAGGCCCTGCCATACTTCATTTAAGGACATGTAATATAACATCTGTTGAAATTTGATTCACTTTGTCTTGTGAACTTGATCATCTTCTATTTCTTACAGTCTGCAAGGCTGTTCATTTACTCTGTGCTTGAGACAAGTATGCTAAGCATTAATAATAAAGTGTTGCAAGAACATGTACTTGTGTGCTAGATATAGACTATTTTGTGGAAATTTAGTTTTTCAAGCCACTGGATTGCCTTAATAGGGAAGTGTAACCTTGTTTTAGTCAACTTTTGAATATGGCAGTTGCAACAGACAGAATTTTGCAAACTAATGCTTAAAAAAGCAGATTTTTAGTGCAGAACGCTTACAATTCTCCCTCCCTTCATTCTTAAAATACATTGGATTAATCTTAAAGATTCCTGTGGGCATCACCTCCTTTGTATACCAGGTTCAGTTATTTTATTAACCTTTATCCTACAAATGAGACTGCCTCATTGTTTAACTGCAACTGGTACACACTGCTGAATAAAAAGTGTATGTGCCTTACAATGCATACAGGTTGCTGAATGATTGTACAAGAAGGTCCCTGGAACCTGACATTCTGGTCTGTTGTAAGAGAAAATGGCATGACATCAGGATAGACAGTCGAGATTATATCATGTTTATTACAGCCAGCCAAGGTTCAGCATCAATCAATTCAAATTCTCAGAAAGTACTTGAAAGGACTATGTTCAAAGCACAGTAAGTTCAGGAGTGACTACAGTAGTAACACAAAAACAAAAAGTTCTAGTTGTTTTTTTTAACCTTCTGTTACATAGACTATTTCAAGGAAAGCCAGCCATTATTGTTCAGAGGCTGTATAGGTCTGTACAGTTTAAATGCAAATTACCATACAGCATCTTAAGAGATGGTCACATTCTCCAAGTTTTCATACTTGAGCAAGACCAGGAGGAGGACATTAAAAAACATCCAAGAGCACAATATCAACAGGACAATAGCAAGGCCCAGAGAAGAAGAAAGCATATCCTTTTGAGGAATCAGTTATTAGGGAATACATTTAAGGAATCAATGAAGTAGTAAGGTGCATAGTGCCTGTGTACAGGTATATTTGGGAAAAGGTCGGAGCAATATCGGTGTTGTTTGAAAACCTAGTAAGGATATCAACACAAGTGGTGTGCAGTGTAGCAATGTCAAAGGTAGTGTCCACCCATGATGGGATAATGACAGGGTGCTCTGAATCAAGAGCTTAAAAGAAATATAAAAATAACTGGTACAGAAGTTAGCCCTATGGGAACCTCAACTTAATTTGGGGTGATGTCAGGCTGCGTCTGTTTATGATGAGAATCAGTTTCCTTAGCATCTGAGGCTCATAATGCACAGAAAACCATCACTGGATTCTTAAAAAAATCAGATCATTTTCTGATATCCAGTCTAGCAGACAGAACAAGACTGGAAGATTAGTGATACACATAAAAAAACAAGGTCAATGTTAGAGTCATAGACAAAGCAAAAAAAACAAAGAGAGAGAGAAAGAAACACTTACGTGAAAGAGAGTGATTAAAAAGGTCAATTGTGTAACTAAAAAGCTACATTAATTTAAGAAACTGATAAAAGGACAACATCTTAGTACAGTGGCAGTAACAGAAACATGATACATGCAGAACAATAACTGAGATGAAAACATGCCATCATGCACAGTGTATGGGCAAGGTGAACCATGAGAAAAATGGCAAGGTTCATGGTTTATATGATAGGCAAATAAGCAAAATGTTTTCAGACACTTTTGACTTCTGAAATGTATCCGAGACAGTAAGAAAAGGGCAACGTGGGTTCCTGGCAAATGCAGAGAATTAATGGACAGAGTGTTGAAGTTAAATTAGACACTGGTACAGAGTGTAATAGTTTATCTTGAGATGCTTTCAAATATTTTGAACCGGAAAATACTCTACATGCAATGTGAGCGTATTCTAGCCACTGTAAACCGTAAAATGGAAGTCATTCAAAGGTGAGTACAAATTAAAAAGTCATATAGTTTTCTTTTTCAAATAGTTGCACTTAACAGTCCTAATATTTTGTCATATATGACTTGTGAGAAGCCAAGAATGGTAAAAGAATTCAATAAAAAAGCAAAAACTGCATATATTGAAAAGTAATTCCACTGTCAGCAAGGCTACTCAGGCAGAGGTTAAAGCATAGCGATGATATGTTGCTTGATAGTACTGATTTATACAAAAGGTGAGCAACTTTGTAAAGAGAATATAATAGCAAACAAAATCTGATCTTCAAGGAGAGTACCTAAAGCACTCTGAAACAAAAGTGAACAGGAGAAAATGCAAAGCATATGTGTCAATCAGAAGCAAGTAGAGCCAAAGGAGTGGGGGAATAATATGGCTATTCTTGTGAAGAAAGGTAAAATTACAATTACCTTTATTTATTTATTTAGTTATTTTTATTTACATTTTGGTTAACGGGAAAGCCTGACTAGGCTATGAAAGACCCCTTTTCAGAGAAGCCCTGGGAGGAAAGCTCCATGCAAATAGAATAGTAGAATAGTAAAATAGTTTGGCATGCATTAGTACATTGGTTAATAAGAATTTTTTGCATATGTTAATACAGTGGAATAAAGCAGGAATCTTGATTTCATTTCTCTGCACATATCCAATTATACTTTGTCAGCATTGTGCAGCAACAGCATGCCATGCAATGAAATTGGTTGAAATATTCCATTGTTACTTTTTTATTATATGTTTGTCAACTACAATAATAGAAATGCATACACCATTGGAGTGGAACATGGGGAGATGAATAAAAAAAATGTTTTTGTTCCATAGGTGATACCTATTGATGACTATAGTTTAAATATACAGAAAAGATGATTAAGTAGAAAGGATGGAAATTAGTGGCTTGCTGGTGGGTAGATGTATAGTGATGGGTGATTGCTGACTGCATGGTATTAGTGAGTTTGGGTGGGTATGGAGTGAGGGTTGAGGTCACTAAGAGGGAGTAAGAGGAGGGAGAAAGGGTAGCTAATTTAAAAGAGGGAGAGAAAGTGGTAGAGGGAGAAATCTGAGTGGGTGAGGCTTTGGGATCAAAGCTAGTTAGGTAGGGATTTAAGGGTTGACTAAGGTGGGGTTTAAGGTGGGGGGAATTGAGCAGGTTATGATGGTTTGGTGGGATGAGTTGATTTTTTGGGGTGGTGTTGCAGTTACAGTGTGGTGTACCAAGAAATAGGCATCTTACTTTGTTTTAGAAATGTGCATGGTGGTTTGATTGTCTGAAGTCACTACATAGTGACCCCCAGAGTTTGAATATTAAGCAGGGGTAGACAGTAAGTTTAGGGCTCTGGTGACACATATCTTGTTTGTGGCTTCTGATCTTAAAGATGTTGGTGGTATGTACCATTGTAGCATCGATTTGTTTGCTGAACATTTGAGGGGTTGGTAGAGAACATTGTAAGCACTTTTTAGTAGTGATAGTTTGAGATGCTTTAGAAGGTCCAGCCATGATAGTTTTTTATGGCATCACAGTGATGTGTTTGTCTGGGGAGATGAGCTCCAAACTAGCATTGCTGAATATTTACTAACTGTGTGGACTGACTGCATGAGATGCATATAATTGGCTGGGCAGAAGAGATGATGGCTGTTGATTTCCAAGCTCGGTCAGAGAGGGAGGGATTGGCTTTGTATACTGCTCTTAAATTTTGATGTTTTTTTTTTTTTATTGAGAGTTGAATGTGGTTGTCAAATGTTAATTTGTCAGTGAATGTAACTCCCAATAATGTAGAGAATGAGATGACATTTATGGTTGCGTCTTGGAAGGGGGTGACTTTGAAGGGTTGATTCAGCTTTGTTCATTTTTTTAGAAAGAAAAGGCATTACTTTGGTCCTTTAGGCATCAAGCATTAGCTGTGACATGCTGAGGCAGCTATCCAGTTTAGTGAAGAATTGTGAGTAACACATTGTAATTCAGTGAAGGTTGCAGCTGAGCAGATGACTTTTGAATCATCTGCCTGGATGAGTATAGAGGGGTGGGAGGAGATGACTGTTGAATTGTCTGCCTGGATGAGTATAGAGGGGTGGAATGCTGAGTTCATGTGGTTGGGGTATATGTTAAAGAGCAATGAGGCAAGAATTGATCCTTTGGGGCACTGCATTTTCTAGTGTTTGGAAGGAAGAGAAGGCAGTTTTCCATTTAACACACTGAATTATGTTGCTAAGATGGCTTTTGAACCAAGAATTAGTGGTCTATGAGAGGCCTAAGGAGGCTA
The DNA here is from genome assembly GCF_019279795.1 of Protopterus annectens. Taxonomy (NCBI): domain Eukaryota; kingdom Metazoa; phylum Chordata; order Ceratodontiformes; family Protopteridae; genus Protopterus; species Protopterus annectens. The sequence continues at coordinate 14,585,006 of NC_056728.1, forward strand.
TGATATAAAGGAGGTTAGGGTGGGAACAGTGTCAAGGGCTTTTGACTGATCAAAACATACAGAGGATACTATCTTGTTTTAGTTTCTATGGTTATTGACAATGTCTAAGAATGACAATATGACAAAAGAGGTGCTGTGGAAGGGGTGAAAAACATGTTTGGTGTGTTGCAATAGGTTGTTATGTAGAAGGTAAGAGGAAAGTTGGGAGTGGACACATCTTTTCAGGATTTTGGATAGAGGGCAAAGGATGGCATTGGGTCTATAATCAGGTATTTCCTAAGCACAGTTGCCTTTGTGGAGGGGATAGTATAACAGACTGTTTCCTTGATGCTGGGACTTTCGATTCACTAATAGATCTGTTGATTAGCAGTGAGGCTGAGTAGGTGACAGTGCCATGGGACAGGATATGAACTGGGACGTTGTCAGCTGATACAGATGAAGGTTTAAGCTTGGGGAGGAGTTTTCAGATTGTGCTTGTGGAAATCCACTTAAATCTGAAGGGAGAGTTAATGGTAAGCATGGGTATTTAATGACTAAAATCAGGTCAGTGTCTGTTGTTTATTACAGTTTTCAATACATTGATAAAGTAGTTGTTAAACAGATTAGTGATTGAGTAGTCTCACTTATTAGGTAATGGCTTGTCTGTGTGAGTTTGCCTTATTTTAGGAGATTATTTATGGTTGTCCAGAATTGACAGGGGAATTTGATTGCTTTATAGGTGTAGGTAATATCATTTTTTTGTTAGCATTTGTTTCTTTTCTTTTTTTTTTTTTTTTTTTTTTTTGCTTGGTTAAAAGGTTGAGAAGTTCCTTAAACTTTTGTTGATTAGTGCTGGATTTGTTAGTTTGACAGGTTTTCATGTTTTGTTCCTGTTTTTCATTGTTTTCTTTCTTTCTTTCTTTTTTTTTTTTTTTTTGTTAGGCAAGAGACGGTATTATTTCTGACAACGTTTGTGTCTGGATGGAGCTTGATCATTCAAGATGAGCCATGGAAATTGAGTATTTATGAAGTATGTTGGGTTAAAGTTTTTAGGCTCCTAATTATTTTGTATTGGATGCCAAAAAAGTCTTTTGGCTTTTCCCGGTTAGGGGTCGCCACAGCGGAACTCCGGTCAACTAATGATTGGCAGTGGATTTTTATGGTGCCAAGTTTCCAGCCCAACACCCAACCTTCAAAGAAGGCACACCCATTCACACATGCACCTATCTGCATGTCTTTAATGTCACTCAACCACGGGGTGGACATGCAGACTCCAGACAGAAGGCGCTCCAGCCGAGAATCGAACAGGAGAACCTCTTGCTGTGAGATGACAACGCTAACTGCTGTACCACTGCGGCCTACCAATATATCGTATTTTAGTAAGGGACCAAGTACACAGGGAACATCACTGGAGAGCTGTTGAGTAGACTGAGATGGCATTTTTCTAAACATATAAGACTAAATGTAAAATTGGATGGTCAGGTCTAAAATATATAGGTCATATTCTAGCATCAGGGGATATGAGACTTGATCCACGAAAAAAATAATTTCTACAGCCAAAGCATGGGCATGCATTAAATACGTTTTTAGGAATTATGCAGTATCTTACAAAGTTTATACCTTATATGCCTGAGATAACTATGCATTAAAGAAAGTTTCTAGTGCAAGATGTAACATGTAAATGGAGATATAAATAAGATATGAGTTTTAAGATATTCACAAACCTAGCAATGGATTTTTCAACGTTAAAACACTATAGTAAGCCAAATATGTTGAAAGGGATACCAATCAGAAGGTTACAGATGTGTGGTTTTACAACAGTACAGGACAGTTGCCTATAAGCAAACAATATTTACACAAAAAATATCAAATAGAAAAACATGCATAGGCATGAGAAATCACATGACTATATCTATGGTGAAAATTTTTGGTGGATTCATATCATAAACCATAGCAAAGCATATCCAGAAAGTGTTTGTAAAAGGCATCTCTAGGTATACAGAGCATACTAATTAATCTAAAGAACTGTAATCTGAAAGTGAAATCCAGACCAGGCAATTAGCTCCACGTGGCTAATACACTGAGTAAAGTGTATTTACCAGAGAAACAAGAACTTCTCAAGAACTAGAGATTATTTAGGTAATGCCAAAATTGCTATGACAGAAAAAAAATGAAAGAATTTCAGAGGTGTACAGGAATTCACATACAAATGCACATGAAAGTTGTTAGCATGAAAGGTAGGCCTGAAGAAAAGTCATCAGTAAGATAAGAAATTCAGCCTTATGTTTTTTTTTTTCAAGGAAGAAGCAATTTGTGTTGAGGGTGCAATTTTGAAAAATGACAAAATAATGGTTCCCACTCAAATGAGGAATCAGTACTTCAGAGTATACACAAATAACATCTGATATACTAAGGGGTAAAGAAATAACAACAAGATAATAGACAAATAATATCTGATAAGACTAAGGTGCAAAGAAATAAAGAACAATAAGAGAATATACAAATAAGATCTGATAATACTAAAGTTTAAAGAAAAAACAATGAGAGAATACAGAAATATCATCTGATAATATCACGGGGTAAAGAAAGAACAAAGAGAGGATATAAAATAACATCTGATAATTGGAAGGGGTAAAGAAAGAACAATAAGGGAATACACAATTAACATCTGATGATGCAAAGTGGGGGAAAAGAACAACAGGAAAATAGAGAGATAACATCTGATAATACCAAGAGATAAAGAAAAAACAGTAAGAAAATACACAATACTATGGAGTAAGGAAAGAATAATAAGAGAATACAGAAATAATATCTGATAATACTATGGGGTAAAGAAGGAACAATAAGAGAATACACGCGTAACATCTGAGAATACTAAGGGGTAAGGAAAGAACAATAAAAGAATATAGAAATAACAACTGAGAATACTAAGGGGTAAAGAAAGAAATAACAATAAGATAATACGCAGATATCTGATAATTCTAAGGGGTAAAGAAAGAACATCATCAGGCGGAGCAAACTGGCATTAAGAGGAACGCATAGGAAGTGTTTACTATCAGTTCAAGTAGGGAGGTCATGAGGAGGATTAAACACACTGGTTTACTTATAAAAAAAATAATAATTTCAGGAGTTACTATCATGCTTATCTGTGTTAGATATTCCATCGCCAAATGGGTGTCAGAGTCTTTCATGTGGAACTCAAGGAATGCGAACTTTTAAGACTCAGGGGTCCATTTCCTCACTGGGAGGTGCATTTCAAATGTAAGAAGGCCATAATAATGCCATACACTGAGGGTGAGGCTGCATTTCCTTCAGGATATGCATGCTAACACAAATCTGTAACTGGGATGTTTGGGATTTAAATCATTGCAGTCATTGTTTGAGTACAGTGGTTGAGCGATGGGATGCCAGGGTTGCTAGCTGTGTGAAATATTTGGATGGTAAAGATTCATTAAGGTGTTCCGGGAAGATTATCATGCTGGGTGTGGCAAGCTGAACTGGTAAGTAACCAGGAAAGAGGGGTTTGCATGTTTTGGTATCTTGTAAGAGCAAGTGGTTGATTGACAATGGAGGTATTTCCATGGTGGTGAGTGCCTCTGCTACATGCATGTTTCCCGTCTGAAACCTGTGGTAAGTTTGGTAGTGTTATGGGGGGGGTGGTTATCTGGGTAAAGCATTCCCATTAACATGGAAGCAGTTGTAGCCTCTATAATCTGCTGTATTGGCAGGAAGTATGTAATGGTTTGAAATTTCATTCCCTGGTTATTGCATCCAATGTAGTCTTAGAAGGTGAGAGATTTGTAAAGCACTAGTCAGAAGCAGTGCCCCAGCATTTCAACATAGTTTGGGTGATTAAAGGCTCTAGGGGTATGTTCATAGTTCTCAACCTTCCATTTCCAAAATGAGTCACGCCACCTTTCATAATGTGGAATTAATGGGTAAAGGATGATTCACTACAACTTTAACTAGGAGGCTCATAGAAGGGTTAGAATGTGATATTTTACTTATGGGATAGATCCTTTAATGGAATAATATGTTTCAGTTCTATTTACCATTGATATCAGTTAAATGGCTAACACAGCATGGGTGACAGGCACTTTCTGTAGAACTTTGAAAAACATGAACTTTTCCAACCCTAGATGATGAATGTTCCTTGAAGAAGTACACCTGAGAGGCATTATGGTTGTATTTTACTCCTGTTTTAAGCATATTAAGTGTCATTGTTGTATACATGTGGTTACGAGTTGCTAAGTGGCAGCAAGTGATTCCAATCACCCCACTTAAGTTATCCCTCATCGCAGTTTTAGTTGTATCATACTCCAGTTGGTAGCTCACTTTATGTTCTGTGTTTTAATAGGTAATTTAAACACATAGGCTCAGTTGCGCTGCTTGTATCATAAGAACAGTTTTGCTGCAGTGTGTTTCCTTACTGGCTGCTGAAGGATTTACCAAGGGTTGTGACAGTGTCAGGTTGTTGAGGATAGGGGATGTGAGGCATTGTAGCAACTGAGCAGTTGATGAACAGGGTAGGCCCCGGGCAGCATCTACTGTTGTCAGTAAGAAGTTTTGGTTATGGGTGTGCAGAGGTTTTACAGTTTTCTTTTCTTTTACAGATGTGGAAGTGCAGAGTTGCATCAGTTAGTGGCCTGAAGGACGTGGATTTAAAAAGTGATGGTTGCTGCTGCGGTGGACATCCTGGCCAGGGGAGTGGTGCACAATGGGGTCACAGATGGGGAAGTATAGAGTTTACATCTGCTGGGGGCCTGAAGGATGTGGGTTTGAACGGGAGATGGATTTTGCATGTCCTGGCTCCTGGAGTGGTGCATAATGAGGTCGCAGGTAAGCTTAATTTTTAGGTGTTCATTAAGGCATGTCAGACTTGGTTCAGTGTGGGAGTAGTGTACAAACAGGTGAGGATGAGGTATGTCAAGGGCAGGGCAAAGCAGGTTTGGGATTGTTCTGAGGGAGTTGGGGGTTGTCTGCAGGTGGTGTTGAGTCATAACAACTTGAGGTTGGATGGGAATTTTGTGGATATGGTAGTTGGGTTTTAAAGTTTCAGTAACAAGGCTGTGCAAATGGGTTGCTTGGTGGCTTGTGCTACTTTGAGAGGTTAGCACTGCTTTCCATTAGATTTGGCAGCAGGTTGGATTACTATTAAATTGATCTTTTTGAAAAGGAAATCTCATTTTGGTCAGTATGTCCTGGGGTGGCAAAAGGACTTTGGGGTTAGGTAGGATGGCATGTAGTTGGGCTTGCTTTGTTTTGGATGGTATTGAGATGTTTAGTGTGTAGGTTGTGGCAGATAATGACATGAGAATAATTACAAAGCTATTGTTGGTAGTAAGATAAGTGAGGATATGTATGATTTACAGAGGTTATACAAGGATATGGGTATTACTTAGGAGTTGGAGAGGGATCAGTGTTTTAATTTCAGCTGTTTTGGCAAATGGCTGCTTCTGGGTAATTATATGATATGACCTTGGGAGGTTGATGACATGGATCCAGTTGGTTCACAGAGGATGGAGTACACCGAATTATATTTGGCTCCCCATTTTTTTAATGTACAGTTAGGTCTGTTTTGGAAGGTTTTGTTGGAAATCTTGGTATGAAGGAGGGGAAATGGCCTGGTCAGGCTGGTGGGCAGATAAGAGGGACAGGCTTGTCCCTCTTCCGTTCCCCCTCTGGTGTTGGATGTTCATTTCAATGAGTTGGGAAATGAAAGTGAGGGGTTGGATGCTGCTTGATGAGAAAAAGTAAGAGAGCGGAAGGAAGGAAGCTGCTTATTTGGTTGGATGTTTAATTCAATAAGTGGGAAATGCAAGTGAGGGGTGGGACTGCTTGATAAGTAAAAGAAGTGAGCGGGGTAAGGATGCTGCTTATTTGCTTAGGTTGAGCAAGGTCACGCTGCCCTAGTCAACAGTTGTATGGATGTCTATGCTGTGATTAATAAATTGTAATACTGGTCAATATAGTTATGTTTATGGGAGTGTAATAAGGTCGTCAAACATCATTTGGTGTGATGTGTGTTTATTTATGGGGACTGGGACAATACACAAACAACATCTGATAATACTAAGGGGTAAGGAAATAATAAGAGAATAGAGAAATAACATCTGGTAATACTAAAGAGATAAAGAAAAAGCAATAAGAAAATGCACAAATATCTGACAATCCTAAACAGTAAAGAAAGAACAATAAAAGAATACACAAGTAACATCTGATAATACTAAGGGGTAAAGAATGAACAAAAACTGTATCTATATCTGCATCTTTACCTATATCTATGTCTGTCTATATCTATATCTACATCTATATCTATCCAGTTCAAAATGTATACGCTCAAAATACTGACAGTTTATCATACTGATAGATCAAATTACCAACAGTTCATAATACTGACACATCAAAATAAAAAAACTCACAATACTAACAAAGCCAGCAAACCCCACAGTAAATAAACTATAAAAACATACAAAAAAAAGCTCAAAACCAGAGCAGTAACATAGGACACTGTGTGCATAAATAGTGGCAATTTTACAGAAAGGGTTTTTCTAAGGTAAGGTGCAGGGTTAGGGCTAGCACACATTAGTAAGGTGGGCAGGGGATCTTTTTAAATAATAATGTTCCAGATGAAGCGATGATGTGATTCCCCTCCACAAAAGTTTGAGCAGACAGAGGATGAGTGAACTATCAACCTGTCAATTTTACCTCATTTATAGAGAAAATCATGGACAAACTCCTGTTTAGGGAAAATATTTTACAACTTCAGGAAGCAAATGTTGCATATGACATAAGACAGCACCAATTGACTATATGAATGTCATAACAGACTACTTCAGTAGAATTCAGACTTTCCCAACCCTTTTTCCTGCCTTGTCATCAAGGATTACTTTACATATATTTCACACCTCAAGAAGAAAGAAAGGCATTATTCTCTTGTATAAGATATAAATATAGAGGACAAGTGTATCTTGTACAATGTATAAAATCATAAAGCAAATATAGAGTACCATTTCTTTCTTATCAGTGCTTGAAATAAATCAAATCGAGTTATTCACTGGCTTCCAATATTTTAGATCAAAGAAGCATATGTTGATACTGGCTGTGAAGACAGGTGAAAGCTGCCAGCGTAGCCAGATAGAATTGTGTAGATAATTCTGTCATTTGTAAATATTAATACAAGCCACAGGCTTGTTCTCTTAAATTTGAAAAGACTGCATTGGATATTGAACTGCAAAAATGTAACAACAATGCACTCTGCTGTAAGAAAGCTAAGTCAAGCATTTTATGACTGTCTTTGATATCAAAATTCGGAGCCGATATGTCTAGAGGGAGGCATCCTGCCTGTTGTTTTAAGACCAGGGTTAATGGCTAGAATTTGCATGTATAAATGTCCTTTATTGCTCTGGTTTCTGACCCGGTGTAAAGAACGTAAATGTAGTTTATGTTAGCCTGGGAACACCAGAGAAGTGTGAAGAATGATGTCATGTGAAGCAGCTCTGTATTATCAATTTAAAGAGAGAGAATCAGAGAGCTCAGAGCATTGGCTTGAGAACATTCAACTCACCAGCACTGCCTGTTCTATATCTAAGTTATTTAGAATTGTGTTTTCTCTTACAAATAGTAGGAATTAGGAACGTTAGACTAAGTGTGTCTCTGTGATGTCAGAACTTTTCTATGGTATTATTTTAAGTATTTCTCTGTGATCTCTGAACTCTTCACTAGCACTGTGTAGTAAGAAGTATTGTCTTGTGTTTTTATTATTTATTATTAAATATTTTAAACCTTTCAACTGTGGCTGTTTTGTGTAGAGATAATTTAAGCTCTAACAGTACATTGCATGTATATAGTGATACTGTACCAAGTCACTCCAAATAAGTCTTGACTGTTTGGTTGCACTTACCATTTGGATAATAATATTGCACAGTAATAATTGAACACCCTTTCGTAAGGGCCTCTGAGTAGCTAATAAATATTAGCTGGGTGGTGGCAGTGATTTCTACCGTATAGTCTGGGTAAAAGGGTGCACAGCTGTAGAATCTGTGCCAGCCTTCCTCAAGAGTGTCTGTGTGGTTGTACAAACTTTTATCTCAAAGTGTGTGTGTGCATGTGTGTGTGTGTGTGTGTGTGTGTGTGTGTATGTGTGTGTGTGTGTGTGTGTGTGTGTGTGTGTGTGTGTGTGTGTGTGTGTGTGTGTGTGTGTGTGTGTGTCAGCTATTTGAGCACTGACACGAAGTACTGGTTGGACAGAGAGGGTGCTGGAGGTTTTAGCGTGCCCACTAGGATGAGATCTGGACCCTATAGCTGTGCTAGAGGGGAGGCTGATTGGGGACCTGGAGAGAAAGGGAGTAACCAGCCCCAGACTGACTGTGATCTCTGTGTGCTCTTAACAGAAACTGTACTTTACTGTGCTTGTATTTATTATCATTTCCCTATATGGACGCCCCTCACTGGTGCTGGTAGTGAGGTTTGAGGCTCCTTGATTGCTGGGCTGGGGCATGGGCATCACATATTAATTGTTTGGCAGTGGTGGGATATCCACACCACATATTAATTGGTTGGCAAATACTAAGTGGCTTGTAGTGGTGTGGGTAGAGTGAAATCCTGTAGCTTGTGTACAGTGAACATCCAAAGGTGTTTTGTACTCTAAATCAGCCACGCAGTGAATACTCAGAGTTCAGATCATAATTGTTTTATTTCTTTTGTTAGCTAAGTTAGTCAAGGAGAGCAGGCAGCATATCAGCAGAGGAGTACAGAAAGCTGACAAGGAGCCAGCTGGCTGAGATGTGCCAGGCTAGGGGACTGGTGCATGGAAACCTGACTAAAGCAGACATGATTGCAGCTTTAGTTATAGCTGCATCAGAAAACAGCAACCAGGAGGATGATCAGACTGGCCGTGAAGCTGTACCACCCCCAGTGAATGGACAGTTCAACCTTTCTGCAGAGGACTTAAAAATCCATCTGGAGCTAAAGAGAATTGAGTTGGAGGCCAGGCATTTGCAAATAGAAGCAGCTGAGAGACTGAGACGTCTGCAGGCTGAGGAGAATAATAAACTGCTAAGCCTGGAAGCTGAGGAAATGCAGAGGCAGCATGAGAAGGAGATGCTGACTTTTTGCCAGAGTCATGGAGGTAATGGGAAAGGGAGTAACTGGACCCCAGAAGCACAAAAGGTCAGTACATTTCTTCTGCATTTTAAAGAGGAGGATAATTTTGATAGTTTCATTCATATGTTTGAGAGGGCATGTAAACAGTATGATATTGACCAAAGGCTCTGGGTATGGTTCCTGACCCCCTTACACCTGATAAAGCTGTAACTGTCTTGTCTAAACTTGCTGATTGTGAATATTTTAATTATACTGCTGTTAAAAATCACTTGTTAGAATGTATTAAGCTAACACCTGAAACTTATAGGAAAAAGTTTTGTGAGCATAGACGCAAGGCAGATTAAAGTGTGTGTGAGTGGATGTCAGGTCACCACTTTTGAAAGGCTGTCAGACCTTTTGGGAACAAGCCCTTAGCACTTCGCCTGAGGACATGAGGATATGGTTAGCTGATAGACAATGTGCTACTTCAGAGGAGTTGGGAAAGAATGGAGACCTATACCTAGCAAGCAGGGCATCCCTGCACAGGAAAGGGACCCTCAGTACTGCTTATGGGTCTAAAGGAACCCATGGTTAGCAGCACAGACTGCCCCAACAGAATCTGCCAATAGCAGGGGAAGCCACTATTGGATATTGAACTGCAAAAATGTAACAACAATGCACTCTGCTGTAAGAAAGCTAAGTTAAGCATTTTATGACTGTCTTTGATGTCAAAATTTGGAGACGGTATGTCTAGAGGGAGGCATCCTGCCTATTGCTTTAAGAACAGAGTTAATGGCTAGAATTTGCATGTATAAATGTCTTTTATTGCTCTGGTTTCTGACCAGGTGTAAAGAATGTAAATGTAGTTTCTGTTAGCATGAAAACACCTGAGAAGTGTGAAGAATGATGTCATGTGAAGCAGCTTGGTGTTATCAATTTAAAGAGAGGGAATCAGAGAACTCAGAGCATTTGTGTTGAAAACATCCAACATTACCAGCACTGCCTGTATCTATATGTAAGTACGATCTTAGATTTTAGTGTTTCGCTTAGAAATAGTTAGGAAATAGGAAGATTAGTCTAAGTGTTTTTCTGTGATGTCAGAACTATTCTAAGGTATTAAGTATTTCTCTGTGATCTCTGAACTCTTGACTATCACTGTGTAGTAAGAAGTATTGTCTTGTGTTTTTATTATTTATTAATGAATATGTTTAAACCTTTCAACTGTGGCTGTTTTGTATAGAGATAATTTAAGCTCTAAGAGTACAGTGCATGTATATAGTGATATTGTACCAAGTCACTCCAAATAAGTCTTGACTGTTTGGTTGCACTTACAAATCAATAGATTTGTATCTGCTATATTCCTTGACCTCTCAAAGGCATTCAACATGGTTTCCCACACCATACTAATAGACACTCTAACCTCTTTAGCCTTCAATTGGTTCAAAAATTACCTTTCTGAGCGCCAACAAGCTGTCCACTGGCAAGGAGTCTTATCACCCCTACTCCCATCCACTATTGGTGTTCCCCAAGGCTCTATACTGGGCCCACTACTCTTTTCTGTCTTTACTAACAACCTATACACCTCTACCCTGCAGGCCAATCTAATCCATTACGCAGATTATTCCACCCTAATCTGCTCAGCCTCATCACTCCCCATCCTAGAGCATCTCACCCAGGAATCTTTTACCTTAGTCAAAAAGTGGATCTCTAATATTTAACTCATCTTAAATCCTAACAAAACAAAACTACTTCTATTCTCCCCAAACAAATCTAAAACCTCACCAATACCTTTCTCTGTCTCTTCCAATAATGGTACCATCATCTCACCCTCCGCCCACACCAAGCTCCATGGTGTGGAAATTGACAATAACCTCCACTTTGCCATCCACATCTCTCAAACTATAAAAAAGGTGCACAAAAAATGGGCTCCCTATATAGACAAAGAAACTTTCTAACAGACCATGCTAAAATCACCCTAGCACAAACCCACCTTCTATCTACACTACTCTATGCAGCCCCAATTCTCACTCATGTCAGTACATCCGAGCTGGTCAAACTTGAGTCTTGCTATAACAAAATTGCCAAGTTCGCTACAAACTTCCCTTTCAGAAGCCACCATTGCCTACCACTTAGGGAACTCCAGTGGCTTGAATTCCCACACCTACTACTCTATCACCAACTTGTCATAGCCTACAACACCCTAAAACAACCTGACAAAACTCCCGCACTGAAGCAACTGCTGACCAACTACACCCCAAATCGCCCACTACGCTCTGCCAATAAACCACTTTTCTCTGTTATCACTGCTAACAACACAGCCGGCAAAGCCTTATTCTCACACACTATAGCTAAAATTTGGAATAATCTCCCCTCACCCGTAAATGCTGCAGCTAACTCCAAACAATTCAAAAACACCCTTGAGGCCCATCTCGTATACTCCTGGCTATGTCCATGTGTCACATAGTCCAAAACTCGAATCCATCTAGATATATATATATATCCCAACCACTATTGTTTTTTCCCAGTTAGCATGATTTCCTCAAATGCATGACTCCCCAATGTATAGTTATACATAATGTAGTCTCTACTGGTTTGTGCATTACAAACAGAATGTACATATGTAAATAGACATAAACTGAATAGTCAGTGTGGCTTTCCATATCTCACTAGACTAGTCAAGTAGAACAAAAGCATGCACCTCACTTTGTATACTATCAGCATGTTAGTCAAATACCATGTTTAATGTATATACTGCTGTGATGTCCTGTCTGTCTTGTGGACCTTCTTCTCTAACTCACTAGATACTAAAAGTACAAGGTCAATACATTTTCTCTCTCTTTCTGTCTTTCATCTCTCACTATATAGAAAAATAGTGAATACTGGGTGTTTTCCTTCACTTTGTATAATATTTTAAATTTGTAATGCTGTAATGTACTACTTTTTGGATATAAATGATGTTACAATGTCCTATTTTTTGTTATGTAATGGAGCTTTTCTCCCTGGGCCTCCACTGAAATTGGACATCGTCCAGTCAGACTTTCCCTGTTAACAAAACTAAATAAATAAATAATAAAACATACCATTTGGATAATAATATTGCACAGTAATAATTGGACACCCTTTCATAAGGGCCTTTGAGTAGCTGATAAATATTAGCTGTATGGTGGCAATGATTTCTACTGTATAGCCTGGGTACAAGGGGGCAAAGCTGGATAATCTGTGCCAGCCTTCCCCAGGAGGGTCTGTGCAGTTGTATAAACTCTTATCTCAAAGTGTGTGTGTGTGTCAGCTACTTGGGCAGGGACACGAAGCACTGGTTGGACAGAGAGGGTGCTAGAGGTTTTAGCTTGCCCACTAGGCTGGGATCTGGACCCTATAGCTGTGCCAGTGGGGTGTCTGGGGACCTGGAGAGAGAGGGAAAACCAGCCCTAGACTGACTGTGATCTCTGTGTGCTCTTAAGGGAAATTGTACTTTACTGTGTGTATTAGTTATCCTTTCCTCTTCTAGGAGACAACATCCCTGGTGTAAGTGGTGAGGACTGAGGCTCCTTAATTGCTGGGCTATTGCATGGGCAACACACTGGCACTTGGGTATTAACGTCTCCTTAAACACCTGTACTACAAAGCAAGCTAGTGAGTAAATCAGATAGAGTTGGAGTGAGTCATGTGATGGTAGAACAAATAAAGGCAAAAGGAGAGCAGGTGTGAAGGAAAACCTTGTTAAGAGGGTGTAACTTACAGGTTAGTATGAGGCTTTGTCTTTTTCAGTGTCTTTCTTAGTGTCATTACATGCAATCTAGAAGAAAATTTGACAGTTCACAGCACAAAGTCATATAACAGTGGAATATTTTTAGCAACTTTTTTCTGCCCTACTATTGTCATCAACTGTGCTGCCCTCCTCAGTTTCCATTAAGCATGCATGATGAAAAGAAGATAAGGCCTTTTCAGTAAAGCACCGCCCTGACAGAAAGTAGGCCTTTTTACTCTGTGCCTACAATTAAACATATCCTCATGCATGGAATGCAATGCATCAATACAATTAATACTCCTCTGCTTCCACATATACATTCTGTTGTGGACAGTCAGCCATCAGTCCTAATCTCACCTATCTGTCTGTTCTAAACCCTTGTAGAAGAGCCTTGTGAGTATACAGGAATAAATAAACGCCCTGTCCCTGTACCTGTCAAACTCTTTGAGCAAGAAAGCGGACATAGCCAAAAATAGAGGGAGAAAGGTCCAAAGTCAGGGGCATATTTTAAATATTCCTACTAAAAACATAAATTGATAGAATAACAGGTATTGTATTAACATACATTTTCTGAGGTATATGGAGTATGAAATTCAAATGGTTGTCAGTATTCATTGACTTCATTTCATAATGATTGACCAGTTCAAAAATATAAATCAAAAATCTGGAAATTCTATAAAAGTTTGGACAGTTGAGAAGTAGGTATACCTCTCCCTTAAGGAGTAAGAACTAGGAAGAACAAGTTTTACTCCACCAGCTTTGCATTGTGTCTCTGGCACTGACTCATTAATTGAACCTTGGTCATCTGAGTCACCAAAGGTAACTTTCACTCTACAATAAAAAGACAGAAAGAAGGAAACTATAAAAAGAATGCTAAGAGGCTTGAAAGGTTGGTAGTTGAATGTGATAAACTTTCTAAAAAGGTGGTAGGTTCGAAAACAGTAACAGGATGCAAGAATATCTCAAGCAACTATAAGGCCATTTTTAACTAAAAGAAGGGGAAACAGTAACAGGAACTCCTCCAAAGCAAACTACATCCTATTTAGTTAATCAAGATAATATGTCAAAATTCAGTGCTCCTTCCATCCCCAAGTTCACAGCAACCTATGCAGAATTGTTCACAGTGATCCTGTACAAACATGTAAATGGCTGTATATAGGCTGCTGTACCTACTAGAAGCAAGCCCAAAAGAAATTTTAAAAACAAACACACTGGTGGAATCCTAACCTTAATAGGGAATATAACAAAAGGAAAAAAGCTATGGCTAAAATCAGGAAGAGCAACTCCTATAATGATCAGAGCCCTCGAATTAAACTAAACAGGAAACTAAGAGGACTAATTAAGTCCAACAAGGCCAGTTATGAGGTCAAGAAAATCACAAAGCATTCTACAGCTATGCCCAAAACAGCAGTGAGCTGAACTGATGGTCAATGGTACCACCTTCACTGAGCAAAGCAACATAGAAAAATTTGCTGGCAGACAAATTCAGCTCAAATTTCATCCCCCACTCCCCAACCACCTCCCCTCATGCAACACCTACTAGCATAACCCTCCCTAACTATTAAAAGGGAACAGATCCTAGCTGCGCTGACCAAGGGCAAAAACACAAGCTCAGTGGGCCCTAGCAATATCCTAGGATGACTCCAAAATAGCTTGATAAATGACCTATCAGGACCACTTGAGTTACTTTTCAACTATAACCTTAAAACAGGCTTTGTACCATGAAAATCAAGGTTTGCAACTGTACTCCAGTTCACAAGGGTGGACCATTAACTGACTGTAAATTACAGACTCATTAGTCTGACTAGTCTAATATGCAAAGCTATAGAATGAATTTTCATGGAAATGATCAACAAAGACATCAGTAACCTTTAGATGCTGAAACCAAGCCAGTTTGGCTTTGTCAAGGGAAGGTCATGTCTTAATCTGGTGGACTTCTTTGAGAAGGTAAACAAGGGAATGGATGAGGGAAAATGGTTCATACTGCCTACTTGGACCAGGCTAAGGCATTCAGTACAATACCAAAGTTGGCTATAGTTGACAAACTCACTGAACTGGGCATAAACCACTACTTAACTCACTGGATTGCCAGCTGACTCACAGACAGGACCCAGCAAGTCAGGACTGGTGAGACCACATCTCCTAAGAGATCAGTCACCAGCAGTGTACCTCAGAGCTCCATGCTGGCACCAGTCCTATTGGGCATCTACTGTATGTCTCAGAGGTAAAGGCTAATGTCAAGGGCCTTTAGCTGACCAAGTTTGTAGATGACTGCAAATTGGGAGCTATTACAGATTGCCCCTATGATGCAAACATTTTACAACAGGGTCTAACACAGACAAACAAGTGGTGCCAAATTTATGGACTAAAATTCAGTGCCAAGAAATGTAAACCAGAGTTCTAGTTCCTTTTGGGAAAACTGCCACCCAGGCTAATTACTCCATTGATAAGGCACCTCTAAGAGTTGACATGGATGTGAGGGATCTGAAAACATATGTAAACAGTAATCTGGCCTTTAACCAACATGACGCCAAGGTAGTAAGAAATTTATTCTATGTTGCACAACTTATAAACAAGGGTATGACATCCAGGTCCAAGGAAGTCACAATGCCATAGTAGACCCATAACAAGTTGTATACCCCAAGGATCAGTCCTGGGACCTCTACTGTTTGGGATATACTTTTATGAGGTGCAAGCCAAAACCAGTGGTCTGTGGCTGACAAAGTTTGCAGATGACTGCAAGCTGGTGCTGTCTTAAATTCCGCTAGTGATGTGAACATCCTCCAAGAGGGCCTTACCCAAACTAATGACTGGTGCCAGAAGCAAGGCCTCGAACTGAATGCCAAGAAATGCATCATTATCCCCTTTGGGAAAAATGACATCCCCACTAATTATCATATTAATATCAATGTACTGAGAATGCAATCAGTCATGAGGGACTTGGGCACTCAGGTTGATGGTAACCTCACTTTTGACTACCATGTTACCTCCATTGTACGAAGGCTTTCTACATGGCCCACCTCATAAATAAGGGTATTTCATCCAGGAACAAGGAGGTCATAACATCCCTATATGCCTCCTTTATCAGACCCATTATTGAGTACAATGGCCCCTTCGGCATTTACCTTGCCAAGCACATGCAGCAGTTGGCGAGACCACAGAGGTTCCTAACCAGGAAAATCCAGGTCTCAAACGCCTATCCTATACAGATAGGCTAAGAACCCTGTCCCTGTACTCAGTCTTATATAGACTGCTCAGAGGTGACCTGTGTCTGGTATACAAGGGCATCTCAGACACAGCCTTGATGGAGTTGCTGCATATTCGTAAGACAAACTACACTTGAGCAACCCACACAGGGCCTTAACCTGGTCTATGACATTAATAGAACTTGTTGGTGGGATAGATTTGTGTCCCAAAGACTCCCCCATTTGTGGAATAGACTACCTCTCCATGTCAAGCAGAGTACCTATCTAGCCCTCTTTAAGAGGGACCTGGACGACTGGATGGAAAACAGAAAATATACCCCTGGGATCCCACCTGTGTTTCTGCTGGACAGGGGAAACAGGTGCTGACTTTGAGGGAACATGGGCAAAATTCTTGGCTAGGCTTATAAAGGCCTCTGGGCAAATAGCCTAGTATCATCCTATGAACCTATGAACCTATGAGCCTAGTATATACCTATGAATCTATGTAGCTGAAAGGATAAAAGCTGTTGATTAAGTAGGATTTATTGCAAACCCAACAGGGGAAAAAAGGTAGAAAGGATGGACCAAGTGACCCTTATCTGCTGTGAAATCCCATTTTTATGATTCACTGCCATCATATTCCAGGCATAAATTAGATGTGGTATTTATATCCAACAGTGCCACCTCCTTGTCTTAAACAGCATGGACTCTGGGCTGGATGGAGCAGAATGACAGCACTACAGTCACTCACAAATGAGATCCTTCTCAACATGGATAAAGGAAACATTTCAGGATCATTCTTATTCTTAATTGATCTTAGCAAAGCATTTGATCTTACTGACCAGCTCCTGCTCCTTCACTTCCTCGTAGAAATTGGGGTTAGCCCCAACCCTGTCACCTGGTTCCAAAATTTCTTAAGAAACAGGTATTTCTGATTCAAAATGAGCTTATCCCTATCACCTCCAGCACACCTTATTAAAGGAGTGCCCCAGGGATCTGTACTCACTCAGTGTTTTCATTCTTTATTAACAAGCTATCCACTGACCTCCCTAACTTTCTTGTCATTATTTACATACATGATACGGTTATGCTTCTATCCCATTCTTTACACACATAACATGGTTATACATTCATCCAGTTCCTCATATTCAACTATTCAAACTCAGCTTCAGTCTGACCTCCACTCCCTTTCTTCTTGGATAAACAACTATTAGGTACTGCTAAACCTCTACAAAACAATAAGTATTATATTTAGAATCTCACAAAAGCTACAAAAGACTCCTAAAATCTCAATATCTCACATCACAATGGCTCATCAACAGTAACAACCACATCCTATAAATAACTATAGCTATGGCTAACCAGTTACTTGACTTCCAAAGCTGAATTAAAAACTCCAGGAAAAAGATAATTTCTCTTTTATTCTGACCCACAAAAATACCTCCCTTTATTCTCTAGACCAGGTTGAGTTGCAATGGGCAAAGGAATCCTCCTTGCTCAGCTTCAATATGGGCTCCCCATCACAGCCAGGGTGTCTAAAAACTTAGCCACTCTACACACCATTGAAAAAATATAAAAAACTGATGATTCATTTCCAACTCCCAGCCAGAACACCACTGTACACCCTCTCAAAGGCCAGATGGTTACCAGTCTACTACAGAGTCGAGCTACTCATTGGGTCTCTTCTTTTCAAACTACTTCATCCAGGTGCCTTCCTGCCTCTTGCTACCAAACTCCATAATAAAACCACTCCCTACATCTTCCACAACCTCTCCCAATTAACTCCCACATTCCAGACCCCCCCAATCCAAACTGGACTGTACTAACCACTCTATCTCCATTCTTGCACTAAAGCTATAGCAATCCACCCTCCCTCACCTAAAAGAAGTCTCCACTTTCCTCACTTTTAAAGCAGTATTCAAAAGATACCTACATCAAAAATATGACTGTAAGTGCTTTTCCACTGGAAATATCATCTGACTACCTCCTCACTTCCACTTCGAGCCTCTGTTCTTATGTGCTGCTTCCCTCTCGTTTCTGATTTAAATTAATCCACATTTATTTTTCTACTCTGCTAAAAATACTTATACATTGTTTCAATTGTGTATGGGATTTTCTACTGAGTTTGATTACTCCAGGTTTGTTAATTTGTTCTGTTTTATTATTCGTGAGTTTTTTTACTAGGCTGTGCCTGCAAATGGTCTATTATAATCAGTATACTGTCCTGGTAAACAAACTAAATAAATGTACATGTATCAGTAATGAAGGTAAAACAAGTCGTGAACATGTGCCTGAGACATGTGCTGTGCTAATATAGATAACACTCAGCTTTTTGCCTTAATCCACACTAAAACTTCCTGGAAAAATTAAAGGCTCATTACCGAATCTCATCTGTCTTAATCAAGCTTTGGCCTTGCATTCTAACATTCTTAAATCAAGTCCAGTAGTAGGGTGACACATAAAAGTCACATCTGTGAGGTGCTCAGTACTTTATACAAACTAGCAGATTATCTGTTATATTACAGGTTTTGCAATGCCATGCCTTGACATACTGGCTGTATTTACCTAAAATTAATAGTCTAAGCAGAAATCCTTTAAAAGTGAATTAAAGCAGAAAGACAAGTTTGTTCACACCTTATAGAATTTTGTGTGTGTGAAACATTCCATCCATAGTAGTTACGTTTGCATTATATCTGCCGGCCTCCTAAATATATCTGACATTTTAAATGTTTAATCCCAAAGCTTGATGTGTACATAGTCCTGTGCAATGCCAGCCTTGCTGCTGCTCTTCTGACAATTTAAGCAGATTTGCCATTAGAAGGGAACCATTCAGATTAGTTTGAAATAGTCTGAAATATACTAACACCCTAGTGATCCATCCGTAAGAACACTGCCGTCTGCTTCAGGAGATTGCAGTTGTTATCCCATTGCTACAACTGTGCATTCTTTATGTTCTGAGCATTCAGTTTATCTAGTAATTTTTAACTGAAATGGGCATCCAAGCATTTAGTTTCAGTCATTATCTGATTGTGGTAAATATAATAAAATTGTTACAGATTAAGTTAAAGAGTAGTCCAGTTAGAATGTAGAAGGAGAAACACATCGCAATGTGTGCGTTGCTGACTTTTTTGGTGTTGTTTTAGTTTAAAAGATAAAATGAATAAATGATATCCACAGAAAAGCGAACTCTTAAGTTAGGAACACACAAACAACATAATGCCTGTACATTTACATTTGACATTGTACATGAGGCAGACAATATCTGATGCTGTAACAACTTGATGTTTTCATTACAAATGTGGCGAATGACTATGTCAATAAACATAATCAGTTTTATTGAGTAATCATAGCCATTAGGTTGATCCTCTCTTTGACAATAAAATGAGTGACTGGTAAATTAATTATTGCTAATGAACAGGCCACATGTGTTGCATAGGCAGGTGTGAGATTGTTTATCTGTCTGGACATAAGCGTGTGCAGTGCCTAAAAGCTTGTCACTTTACTATACAAAAGATGTGTGATCCATGATCATGTTCCCTAATTAATCTTATTAATACAATTAATGCTGCTCTGCTGATGACCTAGGCACAACACCAAGGCGAAGAAGGCTTGTTAGTGAAGCACTGTTCTGAAAGGCATTGCTGCGGGTGAGTTTATCACATAAGGTTTAAAGGTGCAGCAAACCTTTCAGCCTTCTATCCCCCCGGCTCATCACAGCTGCCATGCCTGGTTTATACGTGCATAGGTTGATCTGTTTGACCATATATGTAGCCTAGTCACAGCAATTCTCATTACATGCTACCCCTTTTCATAAGGAATTGTTGGGGTGAGATCAGGGATTTACTTACTGTTACCCATCCTTTCATCCAGGTTGCACTTGAAAAAGTGAGAAAGCTAATTTATTTAGTGTGCAAGAGTTTCTGTTTCACAAAAGCTATATTCAGTGGATCAGATATCTATGTCAAAGTCTATTCCATAAAAACAGTATTCTTTGTATGAGATAGCTATCTCAACATCAAGTTTTAATTATATTACAGTAAAGATTAAGATCTTTAATAAGGTGTCCATGGTGTTTGCAGTTTTGCAAATAAGAAGGTGGTCACTCAGGATTTGGTCTTTCAAGGCCCTATATTCTATAATGAATTCATCCCTGAGAAGATTGTAGGAAGCAGAGAAGAGGGACAGGGTTTTAAGGCACTAGCACAAGAAATGCATCTCAGACCTTCATCTTCTTAGTATGCAAATGTTTGGGTGCTCTGAGTTGGACTAAATGCTGAATAGATATATGCCAAAGGGAGCATTGTATTTAATAATGGATCCAATGAGGATGAGTAGAGAGGAATGTTAATACTGTTGGACTTGGAAGTTATATCCTTGGAAATGAGCCTGGTAGGGTAGGTGGATTTTCTAACAACTGTGGATGTGTGGTGATAAAAGGAGAGCTCAATTTTAACAAATAAGACCAGGTGTCTGATAACTATGTCAGTCATATAGAAAGTACTATTCATATCAGCATGGGTGATCATGCTTTTCAAAGGTAACTATTCTACACTTTTTGCTTTTAGTTTAAGAAACCGTTTATTTCTACATGTAAATCCTTTTTGTAGGATACAGGAGTCATGAATGATGACATCAGGTTTGCAGCCATTAGCAATGGTAGATAACCTAAGGCCATTGTCATCAAGCTTGGAAAACAACACTGATAATGAGTTTCTTGGAAGACAATGAGCCCTGCATCTCAATTTGCTGGGCTTTGCCAGTGAGACAATCTGTTATCCAGCAGATAATATAGGGCTTTACATTAAGCCTGTGATGCCAAAGTGTGGAACAATGTAAAAGGCCTTCACTAGGGAAAAGTATGTAGTGTGCACCAATCTGCATTCATTCAGGGCCAGAAAGGCTCCCTCAAAGAAGTCCAGCAAGATTAGCAAGCAAGATCTACCCTTCACAAACCCAAAACTGGTTTGAATCAATGAATTACAAACTCCAAATGTCAAAATAATTTATAAAGTCAATAATAATGCATTTCACTGATTCAGTGTTTTATAGTTAAGGCTTCTGAGTTTATAGGTTTACAGTTGCCCAGATCGGTAGGCAGGTCTCCTTTGTGAAGGGGGATAACTACAGCTGCTCTACACACTGCAGTTACAAAGATGGATGACAGATTAAGGTTAAACTGATTATGGAGTGGATCGGTAAGATAGTGCTTCAATCTAGCAAGGGAAGACCCCAAAACATTAACAGGCCCACTGAACCTCAAAAAGATCTATGAGGACTTGCTCGGTGTAGATCTTTGTTTGAGAAACCAAAAGGGCAAGATGGGTGGGGAGGCAGGATGGAGACGAAATAAAGAAGCTTGAACTAAATTTGTTTCCTCATTTACTGGCTATGTCTTCAGAGGCAGTATAGGTAGTGTCATTATGTAACAGTTTCATGCAGTAATGGGCACTATTTCTAAGTTGCTTGATAGTTCTGAAGAAGGGCCTATGGTTGTCTTTGACAGAAGTAGTTGGCTTTAGATCAGACTTCAACATGGTAGACTTGGTTTTGCTTTTAAGTTCTTTGCTTACCTCCTGAGCTTGATTGTGAGTTATGGCATTTTCGATTTGTTTTTAATAGAAAGCATATTTCCTCTCGTTATATGGCTTGTTTATGCTGGGATTCCACCACAGGGTTTTTTTATAAACTTGGCACTGTATTTTTTATAGATTGGGACTGAGGTCTCAATACAGGAGTTAGTGAACATAGAAACTCTCTTTGAATGCAGAGTAGACTGCTAATTGGCCCTCACTGTGAGAGGCCTTCTAAATGTCTTTGGTTCATCATAAGACTTCTTAGACAAAATCTGCCTCTGCTCTTGCTCAACCCCAGGATAAACTATATCCTTAAATATGAACAGGCACCTATTCATACCTTACACCTCCTTACTCTCCCTTTATCACTCACTTCCTTAATTCAATCAAATATTTTTTTCCACTGACTCTCCTTCTAAATGTGAAATAAACCTGTTTTCTCTCTTACTTCATACTGCAGTTCCTGGTTGTGTTATAATAATTTACCTTTAATATCTCTATAAACTGGTTAACATTTCTCTAAATATTACATTATTGTTACATAAGTTGTATCTATTCTTAACCAATGTTTTTGCATTGTGTCTGATTTGGTATAATTAATTAAACTGTAGATGTTTTTGTACAATTGTTGAAGATTGTAAAATTTGTGTTCTTAAAGTATTTTTGTAATACTTTGGAGCTTTTCTCCAAAGGCCTCTGCTGAGAACATGCACCTACCCAGTCTGACTTTCCCAGTAATGAAATACAGATGAAGTGAACTGGACTTGAATGCATTTCTGAATGTGGTAGCATTAGTGAGGTCATTGTGCTGCATTCTAATAGTGAGAACCACTGCATCATGTTAGATTTAACCAGATAGGGTATACTTTTAGATATAAAACACAAGGGGGCTGTATTTGTGATGGCCAAGTCCAGTACATTGGAGCACCTAGTAAGGGGACAGACATTGTTGAACTCTAGGAAGTACTGAGTCGATTTGTTCATGCTTGAATAAGTAGCCCAGTTATTCCAGAAACACTTAAAATCCCTGAGGAGAACAGTGCTTAGTACAGCTCTGAGGGATTCAAGATTGTTTTGGGTCCTCGTGGATTGAGAGTGCCATGGAGGGTGTTGCCTACTTTGTCAGGATAGGGAAGGTATTTTTTTGTTTAGTTGCTAAGACTTATAGTAATTCAGTGTAATTTTCAAACTATATAATTGCTGAACAAACAGATTCTCAAGGACATGCAGGCATTAACTATTGCAAAGACATTCTCTGTAATAGGGATGAACTTGTAATAAGCTATGAATCCTGGTATGGAAAGAGTGATGTTGTAACACTGGCTGAATGTTTTGATAACGATGCAGTGATTAATATTTTTCCATGTTAAGGGGGATTCTGTAGAGCGCATTTTTTGTTGAGGTGAATTAATTTGAGACATACCACTTTTATAGTGTTCTGCTCTGGTTCTGCTTGGTTGGTAGATGGAGAAGGTTGGCCTTGCCTGAAAAAAGGCACCATGGAGATTGTACAAGCATTACCCAATATATTACAGCCCTGAAGTTAAAGGTGCAAGCTGCCCTTTGTGAAGCAGGTAGGATTGTCAATCATCTCCCTCAAAGCAGACACATAGTGAACCCCATGTTGAATGACACCAAATGGTAATACATTTGTCAAAGTCAATCATCTTTTGTTTGTACTGAGGCATTATTTATGGTGAAAGTAGGATGCTTCTCAAGGCAAGCTGCATACCAAACTTGGATGCACTCTGAAAGCTCGAAGAATTCAATCTCCTTTTTCATGTAATCAAGGGAACTCCAATGTCACTGGCACCAGCATAAAAATGATCCTATCACTATTGCGCCTAGAGTAATTGTCTTGTGATCCTATCACTATTGCACCTGGAGTAATTGTCTTGTAATCCTATCACTATTGTTCCTGGAGTAATTGTCTTCTGATCCTATCACTATTGTTCCTGGAGTAATTGTCTTGTGATCCTATCACTATTGTTCCTGGAGTAATTGTCTTGTGATCCTATCACTATTGTTCCTGGAGTAATTGTCTTCTGATTCTATTACTATTGTTCCTGGAGTAATTGTCTTGTAATCCTATCACTATTGCACCTGAGTAATTGTCTTCTGATCCTATCACTGTTGTTCCTGGAGTAATTGTCTTCTGATCCTATCACTATTGTTCCTGGAGTAATTGTCTTCTGCTCCTATCACTATTGTTCCTGGAGTAATTGTCTTCTGCTCCTATCACTATTGTTCCTGGAGTAATTGTCTTCTGATCCTATCACTATTGTTCCTGGAGTAATTGCCTTCTGATCCTATCACTATTGTTCCTGGAGTAATTGTCTTCTGATCCTATCACTATTGTTCCTGGAGTAATTGTCTTGTGATCCTATCACTATTGTTCCTGGAGTAATTGTCTTCTGATCCTATCACTATTGTTCCTGGAGTAATTGTCTTCTGATCCTATCACTATTGCACCTGGAGTAATTGTCTTGTGATCCTATCACTATTGTTCCTGGAGTAATTGTCTTGTGATCCTATCACTATTGTTCCTGGAGTAATTGTCTTGTGATCCTATCACTATTGTTCCTGGAGTAATTGCCTTAAAAGCCCTAGTGACCTGTCATTTCCTTGCATCTGGAAAGCAGCTCACTGTCACTCTGTCTTTGCTAAGCCTTGTGAGTGAAGTGTCCTTGTTCCCTACTATGGAGTCACCTATAAGTAGAACATTATTTTGTATTTTGGCTGGTCCCTGATACCTTAAGGGTATAGTAGAGCCAGTAAGGTGACTGCTTTATGCTGAGTTCTGTTATACTGCTGAGGAGTAGGAGGGGCTCACTTATGCCTTTAAGACCTTTTACATTTAGTAAGAGATGTGTTAAGTACCTCAGCATAAAAGGACTTGTCACTGGTGAGTGGCATGCAGGTGCAAGTAAAATATGTGCAATGCCAACTTTGTACACTGTGCTTGTGTGCTTAGATAAAGGACAAGCCTCCAACTTAAGTGATTAATGGCATCTCTCATACATGGATTTATGAGTTCATAGGTTCATAGGTGTTTACTAGGCTAATGAACACAAGGACTGTTTTAAACAGCCATGTATTTAAACCTAGCCATGTATCCCAAATCTCTGACAAGTTATCATACCTTTAATAAGTGTAAGCAGGGGCTTGGGAGATGAACAATTTACAGATTGCCTGTGTCCATTAGAGATATAAGTGCCAAACAATGGATGAATTTGCTGTTCCCCATCCAACTGTCCAAGTTACACTTGACTTGGGTTAGGGAGAAACTCTGTTTCACATAGATGGAGAGCCTGTTCCAGAGAAGGGGAAATCTCTGGGATATATACCTGTAACTCCAGCAGGTCCTATTTATATCACAGGCAAGGTTTAATTCTTTAAAATGGGTAATTCTGGTGTTCTTTGTTTTGCAGATATATAGAAGGTCCATCAAAGTGGGCTCTGACAATGTCTTGTATTCCAGGCATAGATCTCCTCTCAACCACCTGTAGGAGGCAGAATACAGAGAATTGGCCTTGAGCCAGTCTGCATAGGACCTGTCACTTATGCCCTGCATTCTTTAGTGAGTAACCTCTGTGGACATTCTAATTGTTGGATATTCCTGGTTAGGTACATACCAAAGGGGGCAATGTACTTAATGATAGGACTGATGAATGCTAAATACAGTGAAACAGTTACTTCCTTGGACCTAGATGCCATACTAATGTTTATAAGTTGAATAACACAGAATGATTTCCTCATTACTGTAGACATGTGATGGTAAAAGGCCATATTACTGCCTATGTATGCCCCCCCCCCAAGTCCCTGACTACTGGATCACCATTTAGGGGGGTGTTGTCGATATGATAGTTATCAGGGGTTGATGACTTCTCAGAATATATTATTATACATTTTTTGGCATTTAATTTTAGTCCCCAGCTCTGACACCAGCAATTTGTCCTGTGTCAACCCTTCCTGTAGAGCATCTGTGTCAGTAGGGGATTCACAGCTTATAATTTGCAATCATCAGCAAATTTAGTCAGCCAGAGGCCATTGACATTGGCCTTGACTTCAGAGAAGTAAATTTCAAAAAGAAATGGTCCCAGGACTGATCCCTGAGGGACACTGCTTCTGACTGGCCTCTTTGTAGAGGTGGAATCCCCAATTCTAACTTCCAGTATCCTGTCTGTGAGCCAGGTGACATGTGGGTATGGATTTGTACTTAACCTCCTGTGTTGAGTATTGTGTCAAATGCCTTGACCAGGTGAAGTTAGACAGTGTAAACCATTTTGCCTTCATCCATTGCTTTGGTGACCTTCTCAAAGAGGTCCACCAGGTTGATTAGTTGTGACCACCTGCTCTTCACAAAACCAAATTGGGTTGGATCCAGTGTCTGCAGATTTTCTGTGTCACCACTGATCATCTCCCTGATAATTCTTTCCATGACTTTACATATAAGACTAGTTAGACTTAGGGTCTGTAACTTCCAGGGTCTGTAAATGGCACAGCTTTGGGCAGAGGAATGACTATTGCTGTTCTCCAGTCTTGAGGTACAAAGCCTGTTTGGAGGCTACAGTTAAATAGCAATTCAAGAGGGCCTTTTATAGTGTTAGAAAATAAATGGTTGCCAATGAGCATTGAGCAGTTTGGCCATTGCATCACGATGCCTAATCCTCGTAGAGTGATAATATAGGGTAAGGAAGCATTCTGCAGGTCCATGGTCACAGAAAATGGGCTGATACTTAATAGGCTGACTGAGCTGAGTAATATAGTACATTTGCTTAATACTTGGGGAGGGGGGATTATAGAAGAAAGAAATTTAATGGGCACATTGCAGTTTTACTTAGAACACCTTATATTGGCTATGGCCTGTACTTTGGCTATCTAGCTAGATGTGAGGGAGGTTTATGATGCAGAAGGGATGGACACTAGTTGAAGCTTGGCACACTGAAGTGACATAATGTGTGGCCAGGTTGTTGGGTGGTCAGAGTTGCAGCTGTGCTGGTTAAATAACTTTTGTAGTCGAGGTAAGATATTTTTTTAAATATATTTATTTATATTAAATTGTTTACCAGGTTAGAACACTGATCAAACAGTGACCAATTACATGCTCCTTCCAGGTTACATCATAATGAAATAACAATGACCGGCATACAAATAACAATGGTTTACATTTATGAAGTAAGCCTAAAAAAATCTGACCAAATATTTATATACAAGATGTAACAAACCAAGTGCATGTACATAAATGGAATAGAGAAGAGCAGAGTTAAAGTACAAGTAGGAATGGTGAATATATATATCGGTAGTTGCTAAGGTAGAAAAGCTAATAGAGACCCTTAAGATGAAAGAAGGGGTTAGATTATGTTTACTGGGTTTAGAGAAGTAATGGTGTGGTAAGCTGATCACAGCTTAAGATGAGTGAGTTAATCAGGTGGATCGGGTAAATGGGAGGTAAAGGTACTATGCAGTTGGAGATACTAGTTTATGTGACATGCCCTTCAGATGGACAGTTGCAATCAGACTGTTTTAGTAAGTGTTAGTTGAACTAAGGCCTGAACAGGGAGTACTTTGTGTGGTCAGTTAAACCAGAAAGGTTAGAGTGACATAGTTTTGGGGTCAGTACAGAGAAACAATGGCTAATAAAAAGTTTGGAAGTGAGAGGGCAGGGCGAATTGAGTTTAAATATTCATCTATCTGTCTGTCTGCCTATCTCGCTATCTTGATTTAACTCAACAGGTAGGCTAAGTCACAGTTCAGTTCCAGGCACTGGCTTCTACAGAGTGCACTGTGCCCTGTCACTGCATAATGTGCAGCTCTGTTAAGCTACAATTTTAAAGGGCTGCAAACACCTTAACTATGCAGTGTCCCAATCAGCATTGGCAAGACTAACAGTAAAATAATCAGCACATCCAAGAGTAAAAAAAGATATCTTCAGTAAAATAATCACTTCCTTAATGTGGTAGGGAATGGTAGGAGTCAAATCTGATTGAACAAGATCAAAAGCAGGTAATTTAGCAGTACTCAGCCATGCAAATCAAAGCACACCAGCCAAAGAGAGCAACGGCATGCATAGCTGAATAGTTTAAAGCTGAAAAGAAAACCACAGCAGACACTTGAGTAACATCTTTAAACAATGCCAGTAATTCTACCTTCTCTCAAAAGGAAGCTATCACAGCTAGGTTTTTGGTAAGTTTGCAGTACCCAAATTAGCAAAGGCAATAAAAACAGTGAAAACAAAAAGTGTTCAAAAAATGTCTTTAAAGCAAAAATGACAAATAATTTAAATAATCACTTCCTTGCTAGTTGTAAGAACTGGATGGGTCTCAGAGTTTCATAGTTTCCCAGCTCATCAAGCCAGACTTTGTCAAACCTCTAGATCCTGTGGAGATGGATGCACGCAATGGAAAAGCTAGTCTTCAAGACTATATATGATTGTAGTATGCTTCATTGCTTTATTACAAAATCAAACACAAAACATCCGACACCATAGAGCAAAGAATCATACATGCAAAAGTCTGAACATAGTAAAGATCACAAAAGGAAAGTAATTTCCTTTTTTGATTCTTATCCTAAAGTCCTCCTTAACACTAGCATCTAATTTGTATGATTAGTGATAGTGTTCCCTAAAGGGTTTTTTTAAGATAAGATGTAGGTTAGGATTAGGGGCAGAGTTATAGTTAGGGTTAGGGATGTTCCCTTTGCTACCAACTATTCCATCCTCCCCCCAAAATCAAAAATATGAGAACCGATAACATCCCTGGCTGTCCACTTCTGAATGTCAAACACCATTTAAACAAATCCTACTTTAACCTTTCTAAAAGAGGGCCTGGCAGCCCACATTGCTTATCTTGACCAGGCCTTAAATACCATCCCAAATGCTGGTATCACAGATAAATTCTCAAACTTAACATAAACCCATATGTAGTACAACCGATAGCCAAATAGCTGTCTGATAGAATGCATAATGTTAGGGTAGGGTAGTATCTCCTCTAGCCAGAGGTATGTTCCCAGTGGGGTTCTCTAGGGGCTCTGTCCTTAGTCTCCTGCTGTATTTCTCAGATGTGAATGCAAATGTTAATAAAGTAAAGCTAAATGTTTTCTTATATCTGCAGATTGTGCATAATTTTAAAATCCCATTCAGTCACTTAGGTATTCCAGTAAGGCCAAAGGAGAACAACACCTGCTGTATCAGACATAGGCTCACCTTAAATGCCAACATTTGTGGTATATTACATATAGGAAAGACAGTACCCCTTCCACTTATCACATTACTGGTACCCCTCTCAAAAGAGATACACGTTTTTTACAGCTGCGTACCTATGTTGACCACCATCTTGCTTTTGATCACCAAGCTTTGGTTGTGATTAGGAAGTCCTGCTACCTTGCTCTGGTGAACTGTATGTGTATATCCTCTAGATGGCAGTGTTTGTACTTCTTCTTTTAACAGGAGTTATTTAACGGAGTCTCCTCTCAGTCCCAAGTACTTTTTCTCTCTCTCTGTCTTGCATTCACTCACTTAGCTCTATAAACCATCAGCCAGAAATGCTTCCAGTTGATTCCAAAAATACATCTCCAATAGATTCTACAAAGTAGCTAAAATTAGTATTTTCAGTCTTCAAATGCAAACTTTGAGTAATACGCGTCTATATCACTTGATCGAAACACCAATTCAGCAAAAACCTACTCATCAACCACTATTCAGCAAACTACCCTTTTATCGAATTATCACATCAGCAAATGTTTTCCCAGGCCAGAAATTTTGTAGACCAACATTCCAAGTCATACACACCGCAGTATAACAAACCCACTAAAATGGGGGCTGTGCACCCCTGCACTCCCAATATGAGGGTGCTGCACCCTCACCCCCCCCCAATTATATATACTAACTCTGAGATCACACCACAGTGGGAAAAAGTGCAAATTTCCACATGTTGGCCAACTACCTCAGTGCCCTAGGAAAAAAGTTCACTGATTTGTGCTTTCGATAAAATGACTTTCGCTGAATAGGGGTCAATTAATACATAGTGCTGAATTGGTGTTTCAATCAAGTGATATAGAACTGAGTAATACAAAGGATATTCTTTAACATAAGAGTTGGTGATATTCTAAATGCCACTGAACTTGCTGAATACAGGTGGATTTAAAATTGCAGGCTGATGGTGTACCTGGATTAAATGCTTCGTTTAGTTTAAAACCTGTATTAAAACAAAAGCAAACGCAGCTGAAGTGAATGGTGTTATTGACTGCCTGTATTTGTTGGGCTTTTTAAGTTGCTTTTGAATGTACTTTTTATATGTGTTGCTGTCTCTTTTAAACTTTAGGTTCTCTGTATAACAAGCTGATCTCTTATTGGGTGATGGGATAATATGCTGTATTTAAACACTCTGTATTTGAACTGAGTTTTATATGCAATGAAGAAAGGATTATTCCCAAAAGTTCTGCTATTTGTATTTAGATTAAAGTAAGTGAGTTTTTTTTTTATTTCTGGTGTTCAGGTCTGCTTTTTATTGTTCTTACTATTTGTTGTATTTAACCTGTTGATCTCAAATACTCAAATGCACTCCTTGAAGCTGACTGTTCAAATACAAACTTCCCAATGACCTAGCATATCTTCCACATATACTTCATATGGATAAAATGGTGCCCCTACAATGCCAACTTAAGTCACATCTCCACTCTCTCTCTCAGTTTTGATTTATAATAACTGGTTCAACCAAGACTTAAGCCATGCTATTTAAGGCACATCAAAACTTTTCCAAACCTTCAAATATTTTAGATATTAAAGACATTAAACAAAAATACTTTGAAACAACTTCATTTTTCAAATACCTAGGCATCTGGCTTGACAAAACCCTGAAATTCTACATACACCTTAAAAAAGTAGGAACATACATATTCTACCTGTTCTTCTAAGTCCATAAAATCTCACATTTTCTTTCTCTTCTTACCAGATTATATGTAAAAAAATCTTATTCACCTATGTCAAGCAAGTGTAAAGAAAGTTTTCAATGTAATAAGGTGAAAAAGAGGGTAAGCATATGAAGGAGAGGTCGCAGGGGATCGAGCTGTTCTCATCTGAGGATAGGTAAGAAAGGGTAAACCTGATGTGGGTGTACTTGTCATTATGGAGTCAGTATGATGGAAACAGCTAAAGACTTCAAGGGTATAATGGTTAGCCTAGCCATCTTAAAGACCTTGTTATGGAAAGACTAGTGATAAATAGATCAGGTCACCTGAGCAGGTAATGGAAGTGTAAAACTACAGGGTCCTTCAAGAGGACCCTGCAAGGGTTGTGAACCTAAGTATGGGGCACAGGAGGACTAAATAAATGATGTTGGCTACACAAAGAGGGCAGATTAGATGGATGGCTGATGCTCCTCTGCTTTTGTCAGAATACAGTGTAAAGTCAAGGAATGATATTTGTCCTGCTCCCTCCCCAGCGCAGTTCTGATGATAAATGTATTTAAACCATTGCAGTAACAGTTTCAAAGCAATTTTTATTGCATGAATTAACTTTGTTTTTTTTCTTTCAGGAATCAGATTATATTTCAAAACTGGGCTGAGACAGCAATAAAAGTGACACCTGTGTTTTTCTTGTACTAGGCCTGCCTCCTCTGTGCCATTGTGAGCACGTATATCAAACAGATATGCAGGAAGTGGTCTGACTAAACATTTTGCAAACGTATCTGAGATTCAGTTCTGTTACATCATGCTTCAGGGAAATAGCTTCAAACAGCAAAACAAAAGAAAGTAAATGTAAAACTAAGAGCTTTACTAATGAGCCATTGTTTTCTATAACTGGCAATGTCTTCTTTGAAAACGAAAGAATTCTCACTCAGCCATTTCATAAAAAGTAACTACTACTTTAAGAGTAATACTGACGTTTTCTATCATCTTTGTTGCTCAATGTTGACAAAGCATACCTCTCAACCTCTCAGTGCAAGAAATCTGGACAAAGTCTAAAATAATGGGGAGACAAAGGCCCAAAAATAGGGACAGATTTCAAATATTTCTCGTATAAACCTAAAACAGTTGCTAGAATAACAGGTTTTGTGTTAGCATGCATTTTCTGAATGATATTAAATCTGAAACTTTAGTGACTTCAATCTTTAGTGATTTTCTGGAAAACCACAAATTTTATGAGACACAGACTAAACATTTGAGGCAAAAACTGGACATTCTATGAAAATCTGTACAGTGAGAGGTATGTGTAAAGACTAGCTGGGCACAGCTCACTGGATTTAAGTAATATCTTGCAATGTGCACACACATACACACAAACTCATATCTCTGTCAATCTGTTACATTTCATTTCAATCAATTGTCAGTGGCTCAGACATTTGTTCACAGTCTTTAATTCAAAAAGAGCAGACGTATATATGTTTTAGCCTCATCATGATTTTCCTATAATTTGTGAAACTCATTAATTCCGATCAAAACTTAGTTTCAAAATCAGGGTACTGTTTTGCATTTAAATTTCACATCTAAAAGTAATACCTCAGCTGTTATGTCTGATATTGGTGCACACTAGTAGCAGATTTAGTATACTACCATTGTTACTGCTGTTTTCATTAGGCAGGCCACTTATAGAGAAAAGTGCAGCATGTGGCTCACATCCCACCAAGCTAATCACGCATCCAGAGACAGTACAGTGTGACCAGATCAACACTGGGGACAGCAGCCATATAATTATGAATATCTTCTTAACAATATGTGTGTTTGTGCATGTGTGTGAGAGAAAGAGAGAGACAGAGAGAGACACAAATGGAGTATTGCTTGGGGGTTTAACAGGTGGCTTACACAGCTATCGTGGACCCTTTTTCTGTGTAAATACCTCTGTTTAATATGTCTGACACATGGCAGAAACACTAGGGTGCCTGCTTTCATTTTAAAACTGAAAATAAGCAATAGCAATAGAAGACATTTATTTTCTACAGAAAAAGTCTGTCACTTTGTTTTAACAAATACACCACCATTCTATTTATTTAAAAAGTTCCAGGATGTTTACATTTATATAGATGATAAAATGTTCAAATATAGACATTGCATGCAATATAAGTAAATATATATATATATATATATATATAGAGAGAGAGAGAGAGAGAGGGAGAGAGATGCAGAAAAGAGCAGTTAAGCATGTAATTAGAATTGTAATTCAAACTACTAACAATAATTGTAAAGAAATTAAAAAATGTCCTTTTTTCCAGAGCCTTAGAGTAACACATGCCTTCATTTTCCACATTTCATTGCCTAAGATATTAAAGACTTGTGGGGGGAGTAGTACACAAGTTACCAGAGGTGATCTTTCTGAGTGAATACAGTAGATATTAAAAGCAGTGTGGTAGGGCTGTTCTTGAAATCAGAAAAAGTACCTCAGGATGTACACATAGCCTAAACCTCATGTTAACTTTTATGAATCCCTGTTGCTGTTAACAAAAGATAAGATGCATCCAGCCACGTTATAAAATAGTGTAACCATTATGGGTTTATATACAAGCAATTTATGAAAATGGCAGTGCAAGAAAGATGTCAACTAAGCCCGGTTATATGGCTAAAAGCAATAAATAATAGATGCATGAATAAATAAGCAGATCGGTGAGTAAATGTCATATTAAGAACTTAAGTCAAATAACATAAAATTGAAGGCCAAAGACACACTTCATCAGATTGAAATCAAGTACATTGATTTATAACAAAATCATGTCATTTGGTCAACAGCAGATAAAAAGAATGCCAATTAAAAAAACCCTGCCACAGCAGCTTTCAGAAACCTCAGACAGATAATTGTTCTTCACCTGCGCCTTTCACATATCAAATCAAATCCCCACAGCTCCCCAAATTTTTTCCAAAGTCATAGTACAGTGGAGAAAAGACATAACTCCACTGTCAGATTTTGTTTTCACTCTATCAGCACTCAGTAGACCTGCTCTTCGTAGGCTAACACAATTCCAGTTAATGATGAAATAATAAATCACTAACATTTTACAGGCCTAGCAATTAATGCAGACATAATGCTAACATCCACATTCAAACCAGGTTCAATTTTACCTCTTAGATAAACTTACTATATTGGGACAAATTCTTTCTGTTGTCATCCCTAATATTTTCATTAACCATACCTAAAATCTCAAATTTTAATGCTTTGTTCAAACACTACAACAAAAAACGTTTTCTTCCTCTTTCTTAATAAAAATATTATTATAAATCTTATTAAAATATATATCTGTGTGAGTGTACTCATACATTTTCTCATAATTTTCCTTGACGTTTTGCAGCATAAAATACTCTGTACTATAACAAGTGTAATAAAAACAACATAAGTAGAATTACGACCAGCATTATGAAAACTCTTATATGTTAATAAGATGTGCGGTTGAAACACTTATTTCAATTTATTGATCCATCTGGTCCCTCAGCATGGACAATTTATGCCCCTTATCTTTATATTTTAACCAGTAGGTTTGCTTTTCTCATATATAAACTGTGCTGATTCATTGGATGTTCTTCATATTGATCACTGCTGCAGTGGCCTTAGCAGTATGGGTTATATTCTGCCAAGGATATAACAGCCGACCAGCTTTCAAAGCTTCAGGGCACATTCCACGAGCCAAAACTGTTAAGCAGCTTGAGATGAGCTGACTAAAAGACAAATTTGGGCATGAAGATCTTTAGAGCTTTACTGCTGCTGAAGAATATGCTCCTCTGAGGTGTTTGAGGATGGAATGTGAGCTAGTGTTTTCCTTAGCCAGGCAGATAAGTTCCCTTTGGGGAAAACAATTCCATTTTCTAATTCTTTTACAGATGTTTTATTATTTTCCTCTCCAGGAAAGGCATTTTAAAACTATGAGGGTTTTAATGGCTTGTCTCAAGACTGTAACATACTTTTAAAGAGAGCACTCATTTCTGTTAGTTTAAAAGTAATGTTATCTAAGTGATAAACTATTTTCTGTGGTGGAATTGTGTTTATTTTAATGTTGTGGAGCTCCCATAGTGTCTGAAAGTGATTTTTACTTTGTTTTCTATGTCAAAAAGTAATTTTTGTGGACTGGTAGTTTAAATGGCATTTTTTCTTGTTTTCTCCAGACTAGAGGCACCATTTTAGGTTTGGCCATGGAACAGATTGTCAGTTACATGGTCAATTCTTCTTTGATCTAGAAAAAGGTGTTAGTCCAACGACCTTTGCCACCACAGCAGGCTGGAAATTTGCCTCAGTCGCAAGTGGGTGACACTGCCGTGGCCATTTGTTGTACCTCAGACCACTCATCTTTTACCCAGGATCCCACTGATGTAGCACCTACAGCCACTATGTATCAAAGGTTAGCCATGTCCTCTGCAGCTGTTGGAATCCTCTTGGTGGGCAAGAGAGAATGGCTCTATGGGAGAGAGAACAGGGAAGGTTTCTCTGCTGTGTCAGAATGCTGTACCCATCCCTGGGGAAGCAGTGGCTGACATTAGTAACACAGTGAGCCCCATTTTTCCTGTCAAAAAGAAACAGAAAACCAAGCAAGTATCTACTCCTCCTCCTCAGATTTCTTTGGATAGGAGAAGTTTACTACGACTGGCTCAAGGTTTGATTCAGGCTATTGATCCTTCTTGTAGATTAGTTTCTGGCAAAAGAAAGACAGCTGCCTCCTTTCCTGAAGAGATTCAAGATTCTGAATCTGGACAGCAAGATGCAGAAATGAATTTATGGTATTTTCCCAAGATTTCTGATTCAGACTCAAGGAGATCATAGTTTCTTATTCTCCCTGTGGGGAGTTCTCTTTCTCTGAGGTTATTGCTAGAATGTACCAGTGTTTTCATTCAGAGACTGCTGAGGTTTCTCAGTCTCTCAAAAATACCATGAGTTTTTAGACAAGGATTTTCCAGAACTCATACCCATTTCTCCTGTCCTGTCTACTTTAGAGGATGTGTGTCTTACTGCCTGCAATTTTCCTGATAGTCATCCAGCTGTTTCTAAAATGGCAGACAGGATGAATAAAGTTCCTCACACTTTTACATTTTTATACACTAATCCCAAACCTGACCCAGCAGCTATAGGTTTAGTTGATCCCACTGCTGATAAGCTTTTAGTTAATTCCAATCCTACTCTTTCTAATAAGGACTATAAAATTATTGATAGGTATGGGAAAAAGGTGTATATCTCTGCAACTTTAAATTTCAGAATTTTATATTGTCAGGCTTAACATAGCAAACGCTGTATAATCGACCCTAATGTGTTGAAACACCAAAATGCCGAACACAAGGAACAGCGATTTTTTTCCCTCCATACAAAAAAAACGAAATAGAAAATAAAGTGGGGGGGCTGTACCCCACGCAACCCCCCTACTTAAATATACCAACTCCAAGATCACACCACAGTGGAGGAAATGGCAAAGTTCCAAAAATGGCCCAGTGATTTCTTTTTCCCTAGGAAAAAAAATCACTGTTCCGTGCTTTCGGGATTTCACCATTTCGAGTAAAGAGGGTTGATTAAACAGCGTTTGCTATTTTAAGCGTTCACTGATTTAATAGGAACTCATCCTTTCAGGGCTCAGCCTCCCTTTTTCTGCTGGCAGGAAAACTCTGAAGGGCTTTGCTCTTAAACATGTCTTTTAGTCAGCTCAGCTTGAACTGTTTGACAGTTTGGGCAAGCTGATGGTGCCCTCAAGCTTTGGAAGCTGGCCAGCTGATATCTTTGGCAAGATATAACCCATATGACAGCAGTGATCATTCGAACATCTTCTGTTAAGGAGAAATATTACAAGAAAATGACCACAAATGCAGCCATTTACAAGATGTTTGTGATTACAAAAGAAACACTGAACAGGAGAAATATTGGAAGAAAATGAACAGAAATGTAGCCATTTACAAAATTTTTGTGACTAGAAAAGAAACAAACAGAAACAACTTAGCAATTAGAAACAACCAAGAGCATGCAAGTTCAACTCCCTTACAGTTCTGCTATAAATTATTATTTTTTCAAGAAACAGTCAATATAGTTATGGAAAGCTGAGATGATCACATTGGCTACCCAATCAGAACAGTCATGAGATCAAGACCCCCAAAGAAATATAAGGAATATGTAATAATTGATTTACTTTTTAATGAGATTGCTTTCTAGAAGATTAATTACAGATGGTTTAGTTACTTACTTTCATGTTACATATCCAAAGATGCCTACCACTTTTTTGGAAACTGAAGTTGTATAAATTAAAAGAACACCCACCTCTTGGACTTGGCTAGTAATGGATGGGCCACAAATCTCACAACCATTTAGGTGGAATATAGGCTAAAGAGATATGCATGTGCTTTGCTATTATTTACTAAAAATTCTAAAGAACCTTTGATAAGCCTAAGATGGAGTATTGCAGACAATAAAATTGATTTAAGGACACATACTGTTACTACAGCTGATGTAGAATCCTTGTACATCAAGGTTCCCAATGATGATGGACTTAAATCGGTTAGATGGCTCCTTATGAAAAATAATAATCTTATACAGGTGGAAATAAATACCACATGCATGTGATTAGAAAATGTATTTCAGAATGCTGTGTTTATGTCTGAGGACAAGTTTTAGCATCAGCCCAAGGGTACAGCTCTGGGGGTAATAATGACATCTAGCTACATAAATGAATAATTGAAAATATGAAAGAGCCTGTGGGTAGGTATATACTGGGATATATTGTGATAGTTATTCATTAGTGATGTCCTGTTTATTATCTGAAAGGGAAATGAGGAAATGTTTCTTAATCCTTTAATTCTAAATTGGCTAATAATAAAAAATGAACTTTGTGTTTAACAACAAGCAAAAGACAATACATTATTTGGATGTTACTATCTGTAAAGATGAGAGGAGTGCTGACACTGAAACTCAAATTTGCCATAAAAATATCAAGAGTAACACTTAATATTTATAGGTGAAGAATGTACTCCAGATTTATAAAGACCTGCACAATTATGTCACAGTTTATGACTTCTATCACCACTACTAGATAGAAGTTTACTTAATTTGTGTATATATTTTTATATATATTTTACTACCTAGGTTACCTCTACTGGGTAAATTCCATTTTCATGAGGAACTTGGGGAGAAAGGTCTGTATAAACAGGTAAACAACTTCCATCTTAACAATAATTTACAGCAAGACTGCACACAATTTATAGAATACAAGTATACAATAAGCAGGAGCAAAATATTTGAATATGGCATTGCTATTGTACTGAAATAAAGTATCCAAGATTTTTTGCTTCACTTTCTATACATTTGCTTAGTGTTTTTGCCAAAGATGGTCTATTTCATATCTACATGTACTTGGGAGAAGAGCATGAACATTAATGCCACGTGAATACTGTGAAGGTAAAATCACGCATAACAATTTGTCATTTAGAATAGCAATTAATTAACCAGTGGCAAATTTAAGAATTAATTGAAAACCTAATTTTGTTTACTCAGTAAATGTATAAGATACAAGACTGGAGATCTTAAAAAGCCAATAAGCTGACTTGTTACAGACTAACATTTAACAAACAAATCAAAACACTGTACAAAACATGCTTTGCTCCTTTAAGAAAGTGAAATCATTGAAGTTAAGAGTTAGGAGCATATTAGAACCCTTCCTGAGTTTAATACACCTATATAAATGATTAGGAAAAAATGCAGGTTAAAAACAGCAACATAAATAGTTTGCCTTAAGGAATTAAGTGTAATGTATATGCAATATGAGAAAAGAAGTGTTTTTAATATTAGTTCACTGAAGGTTTGTTTCTGCTATAAAATGCATGCTCTTGGTTGTTTCTTATTACTAAGGTATTCCTGTTTGTTTCCTTTGTAGTCACAAGGATTTTGTAAATGGCTACATTTCTGTTCATTTTCTTCCAATATTTCTCCTGTTCAGTGTAAATGATCCTAGCTGGAATTCCTGGATGCTTTATGTGTCAGTGAAATTGCTATACATTCTTCCATTTTGCAATTGCAGAATCTTGTATATTTAACTTGTTGTTACCCTGTGCTGGCTTGCATTAAAACTGTAGATGTTTAATAACTGACCCCCCTGTTATGAAGCAGTACCATCACAATAACAAACCAGACATCTGAACAACAGTTATGATAAGCTTTTTCAGGACACGTGGTATCATGCGTATTATAAAAGCGTGCTTTTCCTTTTCCTCTGTTTTTAAAATACCTTTTTTTATTATAAATTAAAAATGTAAATGCACAACTAAATCAAATAAAAAATGTCAAGTTACATATTGAAGAAGGGATTAACAACTCAAAGAACTGCAAGTTTTCATGTATTATGTGCTTATATAAAATGGTATTATATGCTACATATTAAACTAACAAAGAAATTCCCTGTGGCAATCATAGTTTGGCATTTAAATACAATAAAATATTAACATTCAAAAGTAAATGTGAAAATAATGTAATAAATTTTCATACTATCTTTATACTGGTCAGCTCATATTCTAAATGTCATTATTCCACCTTGTCCCCAAATTGTCGAAGGTTCTTACAGAATGCACCAAGATGTTCTCTCAGCTGTTTTATGTTTGCTTTCTAGTAACAGTCTGAAGCAATAAATGAATATCTGTTTATGCACTCACTAAGCAGCCATAATCCATTTTATTACTGCAGTAAAGTCCTACTGGCCAGGCAGTAACAGTACAATATCTCACTGTGCTTCCTAAGAGTATAACTTCTTTTGATGAATATTCATTTTGTCACATTATATGTCTAGGATCCTCATATCTTGCACTGCTTCCTGCCAAGTTATTTATTAACAGACTTCTTCATCCAGGATGTCATTTAGTATTCGCAAATAAGGCTGACAGGAATCAGTATAGGCATGTAGCGAGTGCCCACATGGTTAAAGAGACAGACAAGACAACATAGACAGGCTTGCTTTTCTCTTGCACTCTCTTTCTCTCTGTTTTTTCTTCCACTAGTTCTACAATTCTCTTACAATAAACACTGAACCTTCCATATATTTACAGTTTCACCATAAATCTGGAAAAATTTAAATAATATGTATGGTAATTTTCTTAAAACTTCTGCTGCAATACTTAGCAAAATGTTAGCATGTTTAGCATGTTTTAAAAATAATTATTTTAAAATACATGCCTGGCTCTTCTTTACTGCAGGTGATATCAGTGTGCAGGCCATATGTGTGTTCAGAGCTGCCTACATCATTTAGCTGTAAGCTGCTTGCTTTCATCTCATCTGCAGTGCCTGCTGACCGAAGAAGATAACCTTGAAAATCTCTCACTCTGCGTCTGCCTCATGGCAGCTGCGTTAGGGGACCTTCAGGAAAAAAAAAAAAGAGATGCACATAGGCAGATCAAATGCAGCTTTGCTTCCATATTCAAAGGAGTGCAGTTTCTAAGGGTAAGAAATAGCTGTATTTCTCGGGAACATTTCAGAAACTAGGCCCAGGGGTCATGTGAGGATACGCTGTCTCTTATTTCCAAAGAAAAGCTGCAGCAGATTTTTTTTTTTCTGTTAAGCTGCATATTAGTGCAAATGTCTTCAAGGGGATCCCCTGCAGAGAGATAAGGAATCTCTCTCACTCCTTCAGCAGTGCTCCCTGATCAACCATACCCCCTGTGTTGAACATTCATCTTAGCGGTACAGTTTCCTCTTCACCTTTGGTACTCTTCATTATTATGGCACAGAGAGAGTTGGAGTATTTCCTGAGAGCAGCTAATTACCCAGGGTATCTAAATGATTATCTCATCATGTGTAGCACCTTTCATATGCTGCACATTTCAGAACACTACATGAGGCAATAGCTGCAAAAAACCCAAGTAACCAGCATAGAGGAAGCTTCTGCAGGTGTTAGCAACATCACATCAAGATGCAGAAGCATGGTTATGCATCCTGATGAACTAGGGAAACTTCATGTTTTAGCTAGTGCTCTGTTTCTGGTAATCCACAAGATCCAGACACAATTTCTAAAGCTTCCAGCTGCACATTAAGCCATAAATATTACTCGTGTAGGAAGGTGTAGGTTTTTCAAGTTGGTAATATTAATTTAGAATGAGGCAATGTATTATAAACTATACAAAGATGTCTAGTAAACAAAAGTATTCAGAAGACAAAAAAAACTTTATTTTATTTATTTATTTTTTTTATAGGAAGCAAGCATCTGCTTTTCCTTCACTTTATAACATCAGCTCAGACTTCACATGCAATCTGGATTAAACAATTTTTTTAACCAGTTGCCACTAAAGTGTTTGCAACAAACAAAACTTAGTAAAATATAAACCACCCAACATAATATTGGTTATCTGATAAGATACAAGGATCAAAGAATGTTCAGACTTTTATCACTACATAACCATACTTTTTTTTAATTCTTTTTGCATCTGCATTTACTTGTATGTCCCTAAATTACAGAAGTGCAATATTGCTGAGTTTCAGATTCCTTCATGGTCATAACAATGCTAAACATTTAATATCTCTGCCATAGACTAAAGGCACATTCCTTTGCGAAATAGAATGCCCCTTTCTAAGAGTCTTTTCTTCCATAGTAAGGATGTAGCTAATTCAAATACTTAAGAGCAGTGGTGCACAACCTTCTTGTGGGGAGGCCACTACACGAATTCTTAATGCATCGGCGGGCCACCTCAAAACATAGTAAGTTGTTATGGGTTAACAATAGGTATAGGTGACTGGCATTTTTACTTAAGACAGGAGTCATGAAATTGCCTGTTTTCCACATCAACTTTGCATTTAACTTTATTCCAGCTTGCAGCCATGGCGTATTACAAACTCTTGCAGAAAATTACTACTGCTTAGAGACTATAAGTTATAAACAAGAAAGAATAGTTACTTCCGTGGCTAAAATTAGAGGTGTGCGTAACTGCAGTCAATTAGGTGGGTAAGCACATGCTGGAAAGTTTGCATGACTGGAGTAAGGCATAGTATTTTTTCACTTTCTTTTTAATTTTTTGGTTACTCTCTGGGGGTCGGATGGAATTGTGTGGAGGGCCGGATTTGGCCCCCGGGCCGTACATTGTGCACCACTGCTTTAAAGCCTTAGTTTCCTGTGTCATAGTCACTCAATTTTTCCTAATTACTATACAGCCGTCACATCCAAGGGATATAAGAAATATTCATTACACTTCAAGTCTAGAACACCATGTCACTTCCGTATCTGACCTATGTTGTGGTGCATCTGTCCTATGTACAATGGCATGTAACATGGCACTGCACCAGCCTAGACAGGGCATTACACAGTGGAAGGCAAATATGCTATTCTATGATGCCTACTGCCAATCTGAGAACAAAAACCTTGAGTCCCAAAATTATAAAAATGCTATATTTGATTTGTCTTGTTCTCTAAGCTGTGGTAACCTTAGAGGTACTTAAGGGGTGTGGGGCAAAATGTCATCATGGGGGAGTATAGGGGGCACAGAAACCCTGCAAAGAAACTTTACAAAATACTATTTCTGACATTTTAGGCCATCATAATTTTTAGTATTGAAATTTCACAACATTGCTGGTTTGAGTGTCTAGAATGTTATTTTCACTGAGGGACGAAAGAGAGGCTAGCCACCCGGCAGTGTAAACCTTGGTTCTAGATGATTGTCACTGGTGAAATTATACCCCAACCTCATGTGCAAAGAT
This sequence comes from Protopterus annectens, assembly GCF_019279795.1. Classification (NCBI taxonomy): domain Eukaryota; kingdom Metazoa; phylum Chordata; order Ceratodontiformes; family Protopteridae; genus Protopterus; species Protopterus annectens. The sequence continues at coordinate 14,627,189 of NC_056728.1, forward strand.
TGGAAAAAAGGGTTTTGGATAGGGAAGAAAGAGAGGGCTATTTGTTATGTAGACACTGGATTTATAATGCTGCTGCTCTGATTGACGTATCAACAAATGGGTTTTCTTTTTTAACAGATCATGTCAAGTCTAAATGAAATATTCTTTCTCTATACAGAGCCATATTGGAAGATTTCTGATTACCGGACCTTCTCCAGCCCACAAATGGAATGCAAAGCAATGTATTGCTATGTTGGTGCAGTGAGAAAGCAAGATTTACTCCCCACATGACTCTGGCAACAGATTGCAAAGTATTCACCTACTTGGCAACTCGCTTAAACATTATGGCTCCCAAAGTCACCTTGTACAAACTGGTTGGGGAGCAAAGAAAGAGTAACTTGATATGCAGATAATAAAGTATAGTACACAATGAATCCTTTAATGCTATATAATTCAAGTATGGTATTAAAGGAAGCCAGATGGCTACTTACTGGACACAAGCTGCAACCATGTTTGTGGATGACAACATTCTGTGGAAGACCAATCGATACATAATTAGCTGCCTTATGGGTTACACTGTGTAGCTGCACATAGTATGCTCAGTGAGACAGTGACAGGAATATATACTCAGCAGATAACAGTAATAGGTGATGCTATCTACATAGATATACACCTGGAAGTAAGTAACTGATCAAGCCTCTCAAAAGTGTGAACTGCATCCTTAAAGCTAAAGGACATGCAATCAAACTCACTGCTGCAGGGGACATAGACACACCTCCTAGAGCAAGAAATCTGGACAGAGCCTAAAATAATCGGGGGACAAAGGCTGAAAAATAGGGACATATTTTAAATATTGCTCTTACATACTTAAAAAAGTTGCTAGAATAATAGGATTTGTTAATATGCATTAGCTGAAGGATATGAAATCTGAAACTCATATGCATGTCTTTACTTAGTGACATCAATTCTCAGTAATTTGCTAGAAAACCACAAAATTTATGAGGGCCAACATATGAGGCAACATTATGAACATTCTTTGAAAATCTGGACAGTTGTGAGCTATGTTCATAGATTTTTACAAGGCAGGAGAGACTGGGAGATCATGTAGAAGCCTAACAGAATTTCTTAGCTTCTCCCAAGCACTGTCTGATTAAATGATTTGCCCAGAGCCATACTCTAGGAAAAGACAGAGTGAGGGAGTCAGATCCTGGCTCACACGAAGCAGCTCATTTACAGTTCATAGCCTTAATCTTCTTACTAACTACTAGGTTATCAACCAAGAAAAATAAATCAAAAGTGCATTCAATCAGATTTTCTGGGGATGGCAACCCCATCTCTTCACCAAAAATCAAACTTCTCACACAGGGGGTCCTGCCCTCTTCAGCGCTGTCTTAATATAAATCGACTCAAGGTAAGGAAAGAAAATTCCCCTCTTGTAATGGCCTCTTCAAAGCAGCTCTATATTATTTGACCTTATATCCTATTCCCAGCATGCACTACAAAGGTAGTTTATTAGTCCTACTAGGAGAAGATAACGTGTTTTACAGTAACATGAGTGAGAAACTGGCTACAGTTGTGTTTCATACAGAGGACAGAAAGTGAATTTATATACCCATATTCTGTTTATTTGTTTGTTTATTCAATGATTTAAATTTGCCTAGCAGGGTAGATATCCCTAAATGTGAAGAAGTACCTTTCCATTCCTTATACTGCCTTAATCTCCTTCCTTCACTTACATCCTTACTGCTGTCTAATTCTCTTCTCTGATTTTCTCTCTAAATATACCATATGCCTGTTTTCTCTTGCTTCATATTGCAATTTCTAATTGCATTAGACTAACTTATCTTTAATTTCTCTACACACTGTCGCAATTTTTTCTAAATATTAAATGATTTTCATATACTACCTTGTATCAATTTTTAACCAATGTTTTTATATTATGTCTAATTTCTTACAATTATTTAAACTGCAGATGTTTTTGTTTTATTTTGAAGATTGGAAAATCATTGTTCTTAAAATGTTTTGTAATAATTTGGAGCTTGTCTCCCTGGGCCTCCTCTGCAAATGGGCTTCTACCCATTCAGACTTTCCCAATAATCAAATGTCAATAAATAAATAAATAGACACCAATGAAACAATGACTGATTACAGGCATAGCTCGGCCAACAACATATAACTGTTGTTATACGTTTTCAAATTGTGAACAAAAAGCAAATAGTTCAGGTAGGGAATAAGTACCATGGACTATGAAATGGCCCAAGATATTACTATTGCTGAGAGTAAGAAATGAAGACGGGTGGTAGGATCCCATCCCCCCTCCTCCAGGCAGAGAAAGAAAAGTGGTATTTAGGTGAGAATAGGAGAGAGATTCAGAACCAAATTGAAAAAGAAACCCCTCAAAGAAACAGCTTTAAAGTCCTTGAATGATGAGTCATAAAGGACTGTAGAGTGTCATCCTAAAAGGTTATAGGTTCATAGTTATATATTAGGCTAATGACCACCAGGGCCTTTATAAGACTAGCCAATTAGTCCAACCTAATTGTGTCCCTATGCATTAGTGGTATTTATCGGGGGGGAGTATGTTATTTAGGAAGCTTCTAGAAGTTATGTGGGGGTATGATAGTTTTGGCATTGCTGTCTGCCTCTGGCTATCAGAGCCCTAGGGGCCAGACCCATGGCGAATTTCTAGTTTCTCATTCATTGGTCAGAAGACAGAGTATAGAGAAAGGGCTTTAAAGCGAATAGTACTGGACAATGTGTTTATACCCTGGAGTCTCTTGGTAAGGAACCGTTGTGGACATTCCAACTATAGCAAATATCTGGTCAGGTACATGCAGAAGGGGGAATTATACTCAATGATTGGTCTGATAGGGGCCAAATAAAGTGGCACTTTGACTTCCTTGGACCTGGATGCCATGCCCTTACTCATAAGTTGGGTGACATAGAATAATTTTCTTACCACTTTTGCAATATATTGATCAAACGCCCTTTGCTGTCTACATATGTTACCAGATCCCTGACAAGTGGGTCAACTCTTAGTGGTGTATTATAGATGAAGTAATAAGCCCAGGTGGCAGTTTTCCCAAAAGGCACTATAATGTATTTCTTGGCATAGAGTTTTAATCTAACACCAGTCATTTGTCTGTGTTAGACCCTCTTGTAAGATGTCTATGTCATGGGGGAATCTGTGATAACTTCCAATTTACAACTATCTGTGAACTTGGTCTGCCAACGACCCTTGAGATTAACATTTACCTGCAAAGTAGATGCTAAACAGGAGCAGGCCCAGCATAGAGCCCTGAAGTAATAAAGGCCTGAAAAGCAGCTGAAATTAAAAGAAAGAAGAGGGAGGTCTACAGGGTGAGGACTTCTATAAAGGAAAGACCCATGAATCCAAATAGCAGAGACATTTCATAGGCCTTCTTTTTCCAGTAAGTCTATTTGTAAGTTTGCATGACTGTGTGAAGGTCCAGCCACAGGAACTATCTGCTCTGATTTCTGTATGTTTGCCTTACTGACATATGAATCTTGCAAAAGAAAGGCATATCCTACTTACTGGTTTTTGTCTTTCTATACAACTGATTCATTTATAACCTTTGGCCAAGTTAGGGGAGACCTCGGTAAGTCTTAGAACCAGTGATAAAACCAGTAAGAATCACCTGTCTGTACTGTGGCACCAACTGTACGAATCTCTCAGCATCTCTAAATATCTCTCAATGGTGTTCCATGTACTTGCAGATTTTAATAGTGGAGTTACTTGTTTATCAGTTTATACTTCTGTGGCAGAATGTTACTGAAGTTTAAAGACCTTATTTTAAAGACATGATTCTGCTTTAACTAATTGCGTTTCTTTTATTCTGCAGTATACATGAGGTGCTTTGAAAGCATTTTATAAACAGAACTCATTTTAGTCTCGTATGCTGCTGTAGGTGTGCATAAAGAAAAAGGTCACACTGAGCAAAGTTCAGCAACAGAATAATATATGAAACTGTGATATTTTTTTATAAAGCATCTTATACTAACCCTTGTGGGATTACTTTAGTATGCAGGGCAAGTAGCTTGGGTCATCCTGCATGACTCATAGATATGAAAGACACTGTGTGTGTGTGTGTGTGTGTGTGTGTGTGTGTGTGTGTGTGTGTGTGTGTGTGTGTGTGTTGGTCTATATTAGAAACTCGAAGAGTGTCTTTGTCGAATGCTTAAACCCTGACACTTAAAGAGCAAATGCTGGAAACCGCGAACGGCACTTTCACAAACTTTTTCCCTGTGAAAAAAATGTGTTTGACCATTATCGGGAATTGCCATTTTCTCCAATGTACAGCAATTACGGAGTTGGTATATTTTGTTGGGAGGGTGTGGGGGGCATTTACGGACAAGTGAATTTTTTCCCTAGGAAAAAATTTGCTGAAGTGGCCGTTCCCAATTTAAAGCTTTTGCTCTTTACATGTCGCACTTTATGTGTTCGAAGAAAAGTTTTTTCGGGCATATAATATAGACCCGTGTGTGTGTGTGTGTGTGTATGTGTGTATATATATATATATATATATATATATATATATATATATATATATATAGCTATAGATATATATATATGTATATATATATATATAGCTATAGATTTATAGATACAAATACAATACTTTATATATAAAGTAACTGTTAATAGTATTATATTTCAACCCACAAAATACTCACACACACACACACACACACACACACACACACACACACACACACACATATGAACTGCTATTTGGTTTTCAGAAAACAGAATATTTTATTGCAGGATGTATGCTAAAATCACATCTCGCTGCAAAAGTATACTGACAACAAATTGAAAAGAATGTTCTGAGGTATAAGGAGTTAGTTACTGTATGATGCACAAAGACATGCCTTCATCAAGGGTGATACATATGTAAGGTTCTTTACAAATGAAAAAGCATACGGCTGGAAGACAGACACAGTATTTTTAAAAGGCCTAAATCAATGTTTAAATAACAAGACCTCTTGGCCATCAAAACGGAAATGAAAACCCTGTAAAATGCTGCTAAAATTGCATTTAGAATTTAAATTTTACCTCATTAAAGTAAGAAGAAGATGGAAGAATATTAAGCCAAACAGAGTGAATCTAACCTCTGTAAGGAAAATGAGTTAAACTGATATATAGTTTAATGAAACAATATCTGAAAGTTATTTATTAATGAATTAGTAATAAAGGATACATTACACTGGGCACATATATATGCACAAGACTATTCTAAAATCTTACAGCTTCTATGTAAGCCAAATACACTAATTTCATCAATTACTTTATTAAATTTTCATCTGAGGTTTCATTTTAGAAACAGAATAGAAATGATTTTGCTATAAACCTATATGAAAGCATTTTAATAGTGCAAATTAACCAGAACAATTTCTTGGCAAATTTGATTATAAAAGGTGATTCTGATCAAACACAGTGCATCAAGAAATTTATATATATAACAACTGAAATTAAAAAAAACCCACTGGAGTTCAAAGACCTTATTTTAAAGACATGATGATCATGTTTTAACTAATTTGTGTTTCTTTTATTCCTCTGTATACATAAGGTGCTTTGAAAGCATTTTATGAACAGAACTCGTTTTAGTCTCATATGCTGCTGTAGGTGTGCATAAAGAAAAAGGTCACACACTGAGCAAATTTCTCCAACAGAATAATATATGAAACTGTGATAATTTTTATAAAGCACTTTACACTAACCCTTTGGGATTGTTTTAGTATGCAGTGAACTTAAGCAGCTTGGCATACTGCAATATGTCTCATGCGCTCTAACGTAATGTTCCTAACTTTGACCAATACTTATATCTCAAGATTTTGATAGCAAATATTCTTATCTGAGTGACAGATATGGATATATGACACATTACCTTTCACAGATGAATGCTTGTTGAATCCTCTCATATTTATTGAGGGTCAAAAGCATTAATTGTGAGCCAAATACATGAGTACACCGGTTTATAAAGCAAGTATACCTTTCTACTTCTGCATTTTATTTACTAATTTTGGACTTGCTCATAAAGTGCTACAGTTACTGAACTTCCTCTAACATAGTTTACATTGGATTCACTCTGTAACGTGTCTCCTCAGTGCAAGACCTGTCAGATGAAGATTATTCTGTTGAGTAACCATTCCAACACCTAATGGTGTGCTACAACACTTTTCCTTTTTATATTTTATCAGTCCTCTTTTCTTATTAGGAGTATAGTTTGGTTGATTTATAAGCAGCTCTTCATATGTAATAAATATTTATACTTGTAGTGATATTATATTTCATTGCAGTTAGAATATCATGCAGCATTGGACAGAAGGTGATAGGTAGGAATCTTCACTTATACTCTTGTTATTAAAGCTGTCATCTCATTGAACCAGTTTGCTATTTTCTCACAAATCATATCTGCATTTTCATAACTCTCTTCTTTTTCATGTTCTCTTCCTTCCTTCCTTGGTTGTATTTTCTTATTTCTTCATTTTCTTTTTGTCTTTCTTCTTCTTTCTCCCACCTTCTTTATCCATCTCTTATAATGTTGTTGTCACAAGCTAAACAGCAACCTTTGGCAAGTCAATGGTCACCAGATGAAGCACTGATGAGGACAATATCGCTTCAGTCACATTTAATCTCCAAGATACTAGAGAGAGGCATACACTCTCAGGTCTCAGACTACCGCCTTACTAACAACCTCCTTTCCAATACTCAGCATGGTTTCCGACCAAACCATAGCACCACCACTGCCTTACTCTCCTTTACTAACACTATCCTTCAGCATGTGTGTGTGTGTGTGTGTGTGTGTGTGTGTGTGTGTGTGTGTGTGTGTGTGTGTGTGTGTGTGTGTGTGTGTGTGTGTGTGTGCGCGCGCGTGTGTGTGTGTGTGTTTGTTTGCACTGCATCCCAGTGTAGTTATGATGTAAAGGAACAAAATGATTGCAGCAAGCAGGAGCTTCATCATGTCAGCATGTTCTTTGGGCACGACCCTTGATTTCCTTGCTTTGTTAACTGTTGACAGTGTGTTTATTATTTGATTGTGAAAACAATAGACAGTATGATGTCTATGGGTTTAATGTTAAAATATTACCCATACATGCATTTTTAATTTAACTTGTTTTTTGCAGATACATTTTTGTAAAAAGCACTGTGTTGGTTTACAACAGTTTGTCTAGTGCTAACTGCAGATGATTAGGACTGGGCACTGTTAAACAGATGCTTCCTGTGATGTAGGATCTGATTCCCACAACCTGCATCTGACCAAATCACTTCACAAGAGAGTGCTCCTCGGCTACCCTTGAAAAGGGATGTGTCCAGCTGGCTGCCCCAAGCAGTGCAGCAGTGCATTATACAGTCTAATTAGGGCTTCACTATATACCATTTGACAATCTTCTTCTTCTTTCAGCTTTGGGGTCGCCGCAGTGGATCACCTGTCCATTCATGATTGGCAGTGGAGTTTTACGGAGTCGAGTTGCCAGCCTGGTGCCCAACCTTCCACAAAAGGCATACACACACAAACACACACACACACACACACACACGCACACACACACACACACACACACACACACACACACACACACACACACACACACACACACACACACACACACACACACACACACACACACACACACACACACAAACACACACACACTCACACCTAGGGCCAATTTAGAGTATGGATTGCCAGATGTGTTTAAAATAAATGTGAGTTTGAAAGGAAGTAAAGTTTACTGTTGTTCCTGCTGCCTATTTTCAATGTGAGATTGTTTTGTTTTATTCATCAAATTGCTGTTAGGGTTTTGCTGTAAAATTTTAATAAAGTTTTAATTTAAATAAAAATCTCTATGATAATTGTAAAAGTAAAGAAGAAAACAGTATGCACACTGACTGGTTTGAATATTTTTTATGGTTATTGGACACAGAATACTGGTATGGCTTTGTGGGGAGAGGGCTACTACATTACTCTGCTTAGAGCCCTATTTAACCATGATCCAATTCTGCTCGTATTGTTCAGAAACTGCACGAGTATTTACTTCATACGCCCAATCTTTTTGTTTTTCTATCTTTTAAACCAGGTATAAGGGCAACAGAGTAGGCAAATTACGCTAGAATGAATCAAACCAAACAACATACAAAGTGAAAATAGTGTAGCCCACACACCTCTCAAATTTATATATCACTTCCAAACTTAGTACGTAGGGGAGGCTAAATATTGCTATGCAAGGAATGAGGGCATATACAATACTACCTGTATCCATAAGCCAGATGAAACAGAAATTCAACAAACTTTGTCTTGGTTTGTAACTTCAGTGCCTTTCAGACAAACAGGCTTCATGCGAATAAACAGATCCTCTTTTAAAAGATAGCATAGGGATGAATAGTTTGGCCACCTGCCCAGTACGAGATCACTTGAGCTTGGTGGCTTCTTATTATTTGTATTAGTGCCAAACTTGCATTATTGTTTTGTGACCGGATCGCTCACATTCTCTCTAGGGGTCATACTCTATCAAATGCATTTCTAGATAATAAAAACAAACAAATAAACACACCACTGCCTCTATAGCTGTACTTAAGACTCATTTCTATGCCAGGAGTGATGACAATGTCAGATGGCTTTTATTATAGTTTCATGGGTTCATAGGTGAATACTAGGCCAATGGCGCAAGAGCCTTTACAAGCTTAGCGAATTACACTGAGGATATGACAATATTATATATTAATTCCCCAGATATGGGATGGTGGTAGTATCAGGGCATTCAATCTTTGGGTGTCATCAGAGCCTTGAGTCATCTTACAGACTGTATCTGTTCATAAAAGACATGGGCAATATCTCTGGAGTGAATTTACGTTTCCTCATCCATTTATCCAAATTGTTTTTGAAGAGAGGGAAGGACAGGCTTTGTTTTATGAAGATGCAAAGTTTATTCCGTAGAAGAGGTAGCCTTTGGTATACAAATCTGTCTCTCCAACAAGTTCTGTTAGAGTCACAAATAAGGTTCAGATCCATGGAATGCATAACCCTCATATAATTTTTCTTGCAAATATCTAACATTTTCATCAGAGCTGGATCAGAGGACGCTTTGTAAGGCAGGCGTAAGTTACCTCTCAATAAACAATATGAGATGAAGTAAAGAGGTAGGGCCTTTAGTTGGTCTGCATAAGTCATGTGTCTTATGCTTTGTATTGATTTAGTGAGAAATCTGGTCAACTCCAGTTGGTGTAAGTGCCTGGTAAGGTACATGTAGAAGGGGCCATTATACTCAATTATTAGCCTGATGAGGGCCAAGTATAATAAAAATAACAATAATATTTTACTCAGAGAAATGAAAAGTATATCACATGGTTGGTTGACTGATCAAGATTAGTTTGATAATGCATTTACTAGACAACTAAATCTACTAGAGAAGAAAACTCAATCTTTAAAAAGTTGCAGTGGCAAAGATAAAGTTTCTTAGCATATCTGGAGTATGGGATAGTTCCTCGTGGACTTAGAATACTCAAGATGCCTTCCTTTGGTAACTTGTATCCTGAACTTTTGGCCAAATGGCAAGAACTTATTCTTAAATTAAGTGCCAACTATATGAGAATAAAAGACTTTTTATAAAACTGAACAGGATCTGCAGGATGAGATTGTCAGAGCAGAGAATAAATTAATCGAAATGCCAACATTTAGTGAAAATCATGCTTCCTATAATGATATATTGCAGTGGATAACTGATTTTGAAAAGAAATTAATTAATACAAAGAGTCTGAAAATGTATAGGGACTATAATGACTTTAAAACTGGCAACATTTTTTCTTGGCCAAAGGAGCAGTATACCAATAATAATCCAACTGAGAGAAGGGGACTTAGTGATGCAACAGATAAGTGGCTGAACACCTTGGATAGCTTTTCTTTGAATGAGATGAATAACAATAATAATTGTTATTAAAAATAATAATAATAATGATAATAATAATAATAATAATAATAATACCAATAAAATACCAAAAAAAAATAATAACGATAATACCAATGATGACCAGGTATCTGTTAATGAAAATATAACATCTGTTAGTCAGCCAATTCAGCATAGTGTGCATGAGAATGTATCAGGATCCACCCATGTTTCTACTGAGAATGGTAGAGTCTAACCTTCAGCAGATTTTCTGAACAGCATCATCCCTTTGGTTTTAAAGTTACCGCAAGTCATTACAATGAAACAGAGAGCTACATCGAGAGGCAGAACACTAAAGAAAGAGGGCGAGAAGAAAAGATGGCACAGTAGTGGTCCACAGACTCGCAGTCGAACAATGAGCGAGGTGAAATAAATAGATCCCATGTTATTAAATTATTTAGTATAACATTGACTGAAAGTGATATCAGTTTGCTTAGTAAAGTTTATAATTTATTCCTTCAGGAAGCGATGATGTTGTTAATGCTCTTACAGACCTAAAAACTTTCACTGGTAATCTCAGTTTGAAGTTGATTTTTAAGGAGTCTATGTGTACAATGACTCAGGTATTTAGAAAGTCTAGCTTATTTGTACCAGTACACTGTCCTATTATCAATGCTTTTTATGATTTATTTGAATGTGAAATAAGGGAATATTACAGTAAAAGGGATAAGAACAAGTTTTATAACCTTACCTCTATGGAATATGAAGCACTTACGAAGTTAGACCAACATAAGAATATTATAATAAAACAGGCTGACAAAGGAGGGGCAGTGGTTATATTGAACAAAGCCAACTGTGATATGTCTATGTTTGATTTCTTGAATGACATTGATGCATTTAATAAGATCAGTAGCACTGAAGTATCTAAGTGCATTAATTTTATTCTATAAGTATGAACACTGTTTTTTAGCAGTTTTGTATGTGCTTACTCTGAAGTTTCGGTTTTTATTGAAGTCTTCATTAGTTGTGAATTGATTGTTTTATTGTTTATTGGCTGTGTCACATGGTTTTAAGTATCTATATAAGTCATATGGATTTTTTTATTGTATGTATGCACTGAAGAAGGGTAGTCACCGAAAGCTTTGTGGATTTAATAAATTTGAGATTTCTACACTCATTATGTCCGTAACTTGGAGTTTTTTACATTAATTCTATGTTCCTCACTGAACTGCGATCTCCACTCAAAATTCCAAACTCAAATATTCGAACTACACTACCATTCGTTCTGGTATAGTTGGCTTATTTGAGTTCAAAACTGCCCACTGGAAAACTGCATTTCGACAGAGTCACACTTGATTGAATGCAGTTCGCAATGGTGAATGTAAACTATATATCTATATATATATATATATATAGAGAGAGAGAGAGAGAGAGAGAGAGAGAGATTTTACTATCACTAATCATGTCTTCTTTAATCAAAGCATGGTTATTCATCTGCAAAACACCTAAACCTTAAGATGTTGCTACTCAAAGCAGTGAAAGTCACAAATTTATGAAACATAAAAATACCTGTTATGTGTAATATAAACTCTGTATATGTTCTGGATGATGTGTAACTTCATGTAGCTTAAGTAAACCCCAATAAACACTTGCGTGATGTTCTAAGCCACAAATGTAACATATAGTATCAAAGACACAGAATTAATTCATTTTAAGACTCATGCAGTGAGTCTATGATGATGAACATCTCTCTTCTTGTAAAGGTCACAGCTGGACAGGACAAGCTTGTACTTTAGAAATTACTTCCTCAGAAAGCACATTGGTATTTGAAGACAGCCATTTTGTGATGTAGAATGACAGGATATCTGGTTTTATTACATACACTGTTAATACAACAAAACAAGTTGTTGCATGCATTTTTCACATTGTACAATGTGATTATTATACCAAATATTATAAATCTTTTTATGTACATTTGTCACACTGTATATTTGTTTCATAGCCCACTCAGAATTGTAGTTTAATACAGGTAAACAAGTTTAGTCTGAGCAGCTACACACTTAGATGGATGAATGTCTAGCAAATGCCTGAACAAAAGCATTTATTTCTGAAGAAGGAATATACACTGTTTAAACTGGGGACATTGTGATATTAAAAAAAAACTGACATCTTCACATTGACTCTGTTGATCACATGAAACCAAACACCATCATTGATAAGGCAGAAATATCTAACACTAGTGTAGTGCATGAAGCACCTTGAATATGCTCCAAATTTTGCAAAAGAGAAGTTTCAGTGCTAAGATCTAGCCTTGCACTAAAGTATAAACATCAGCCACCACAGAACAGCAGCAAGAAGCTAAAATAGTTTTACAAGCAGTAAAACATTTTTAACTGCCATACATTTTGTGTTTGGCAGTGCGAAGTCTATTCCTGCTTTTAAAGCAATATCTAAGATATATTTCACTTCTGGCCACTGTTGGTGTGGTCGAAAGAAGTATGTTACAGCTTTAAAGCTGTAAAACAATGTGTGTTCTCATAGTTTTTTCTCTCTGTCTTGTTGAAGCAACTAAATCTCCATTTACAAATACACATCTGGCAGTAAGCTTATTGCAGCTTTGAAAGCTTTCAGACACTTAGATCTCCTACACACACACACACACACACACACACACACACACACACACACACACACACACACACACACACACACACACTCTTTCTTTTTGAATGGTGGGCAGGGGGCAGATCCATGCACTACAAAGACAGATCTCTCTAATCACAACATTCTATATCTGAGGTAGTTGTACAGTATATATCACCTATATAAAAGCTATTTAGTACATACATTAGTTAATACAAAAAAAAATTAACAATTTTCCTGTTGGGAACATCCTTCCTTGAAGTTGGTCCCCTCCACACACTTACCCCCTGCAAAAAGTTACACTACCTGTTCCCCAAAGATATTTCTTATCATCCCTGAAGTCATTGTATGCCAGAGAAAAATTAAAATGCCTATATGTAGCAAATAGAGGGTTGATAATGCATCTCAGCAACACTGATGTGTTAGATGATTCTGTCGGTATGAAATTCTCCTGCCTTCCCGTCCCCAGTGAGATGCTATTGTTCTTCTTCTGCCTGTGTTTACTGTATGACCTTGCTTTATACCCCATACTGCAATGACTTGTATAGGACATGCTTCGCTCACTGTGGCTTATGTAAGAGTTCATTGCAGATTTCAAGGCTCTATTCAGTGTATGAATAATACATACACTGTTAGAAAAGCAAAAATCTTTCTCAAGGAACCATGCCAATTTTCTACATCAACCATTTGTGGTACTCACTTTGCCAGAACTGCTGTAACCATATGTCACATTGCAAACATTTTCAGCAGATTTTAAACCATTTCCTAAATGCTGGCTTTCAAAAACACAAAATTCCTTTTCTGCAGTTCATATACTCTATTTTCAGTAAGGCAGTTAGTTTCACCAAACAATGGCACACCTTTTGGCTTCTTTTCAGCATTTTGCAATTTGCAGAATTCCTAACATTAGCAGATTATGTGTCTGAGTTTCTTGACTAGTCACATTGAAGACCATACCGCATATCCCTTTTGTTATTCTGGAAATGTCTCATAACAGCTATTGCCAAGGTTCTTTGTTTCCTGGTTTGTATTCACTTAATATGTCAGATTTAAATGTCTGCAAGGGTTTGGGGGCAATTATGTACATAAGTACCTCCCCGGCTGTGCAGTGGCAAGTCCCACCTAAACTCAGAATATTCATGTCGAAGTCTTCAATGGCCACATAAATATTCATCTGGTATTCAGCACTTAACTCAAAGAGATGCTACAATTACCTAATGTGCTTTTATTTTTTACGTTTTTGTAAGTGGGCTGCCCTCCTGCACCCCGCACTCCCTTGCAAATTAAATATGCCAACTCCGAGATCACACTACATTGAGGAAAAGGGTAAATTGTATGCATGATGTCACCATCAAATCTCCACAAGCATCATTTGAATATGACATCATAGGCTTTTGGGATGTCAGTCATGCGAGTGATACCTACACCATGCCCACATCTGCATGATCCACCCTGGGAGGTACACATGTACAGCATTACCAGTTTTGGAGGAATAAAAGGGCTTGCAGTTGCTCTTCTGCTATTTTCCGCAGTAGCATAGACCATGTGTAACCAGAATTGGCAAATGTAAAGAAAAGTGATGGCAAATTGGAATAATATCTTAAATCTGACTATAAAACAGCCTCAAGTGGGATTAGAAGGCTCCTTGCTAAATGGTCACTGACTGCCAGACACCCTTAAGAAATTAAATTCTTAGATGAAAAGAAATATAAAACCTTTAAGCTCTTCATGCAGGATTTTAGCATGAGTCGTCCTGAGAATCTGCATCTGATTCCACAGAACAAATAAAATGTTGGTTAGGAAAGGTACTGTTTATAGTAACACTTTGTATAACAGAAGAGTGTTACACTGTTCCTAATCATAATCATTAATGAAGGATCTAATGCGGTGATGATTGCACACACAACTACCTTGAAATAATTTGTTTGTTTTGCCTTGTTTATTTAGGGTCATTACCACTGGGCAGATCTCATTTAAAACTGTGACCCAAGTATAAATCAGACAGACAGTTCTGCCATATTTTCATGCTGCAATGGCAGCAAAAGGAATGCAATCACTTGTGCAATCAATAGTCACTGCTGGTTTACATACCCTGGGATTTCATCATTTTGTAATGAGACCATTTTAGGCCACCTACCCCTGGGCTTATAAATTAAAAACGATTGCAACCTGAGCAACTGAATTGATTATAAGGTGATTGGTTTGCAAAGCACATCAACATAAAAGCTCACTACAGGTGACATAATTAAAAACTCGTCTTAGCTTGTATTCCAGCACCATGTCTCTCACCAGGGCTCAGAGCAGAGTCATTTTATTTGATTCATGCTCATGGCTCAGGGTAATATAAGGTCATTCTGACAGAACATAAAAATAACAAAATGGAAGCTCTGATGAAAGGACATTAATATATAACAATTACACCCGTATGTCTCCCACACCACTCTTAGCATTCCATATATAACATTTAAATTCTATTCCTGCTCTTAATGGCAGCATTTCCTTAACAGGTCACTACACTGATTTCTAGGAAGAGTCATGTCTTTTCAAAATGCAGTTATCTCTAGATGTCTCTACTTTTTCCCTGCATATTCAGATGTGATTAAAACCTCATGTCTTTAACTCTTCTCGTATGTTTACAAGTGTTCACTAACATTCCTGCTCTGTTTCCCCTCATCATGCTACATGCCTAGTTATTCATTTATTTACTACATCTGATGACTAGGAGGTCCCACTGAGTTAATAGTCCTTTTACAAGGACGCAGGGTTCAAGGCCTTTAATCAAGTGGCATAATCATAACATTTAGTACACTGATGACAAACAAAAACAGACAAACTAAAAAATGGTATACAGGTGCAAAGTTTTCAGGAACAGCATTGCTTCTAAATATTTCTAACAACCTCTTATGCAGTATAGACAATGACTTATTTGCATGGCATTATAAAAGCAAGCTTTCCTAACAATTATGTACAATTCAATAGCAAGTTACAGGACCAATATGTCAGGGATGAATTTGATATCTTGTTTGACATGTAGTAGATTTTAAGGTATTTAGTATCATATCTTCCCTAAATCTAAATCTTTGAACAACGTATGGTTCACTAAGTTAGCTATCCTAATATAAGCAGGAAAGAAAACTGCTTCAAAGAAAAAAAATTATTAAACTTCTTTGCTCATTACAGTGATATATTTTTCCAAATATGTGGCAATGTTTGGATTGATAATTTAATTTTGTGCATTGTGAGTACAACTCTACAGTAATATAATGGTTTTTACATTTGCCTTCTACCAAAAGGGGAAGATGCAGAGATTTAAGCATTAGTGAATCATTGATCAGTTCGTCAGTGGACTGTCCTTTATTGTGTAATAATAAATCCATGTGGTACAACTCATAAAGGAACCAAATAAGCAAATACTAAAGACGGGACACTTGGGGCCTTCAGTCATGCATATCAGCCTTCAATAGATATACTTGACATCTGACAGGATACTATGCCCAAGTGGTACATAAAACTGAATGGTTTGCCTGACTCATCCCCAGTATGTACCACAGTGTCATATTCCTTAATTGCCTAAGGTCTCACACCCCTGATCTAAAAAAACACTCTACAAGGTTCACTTCATTAATTGGTTAACAACTGATGACATGGCTGTATCCCATTTACTGACTGACATTCATGCTACTATTTTGGCTGACCACTTGGCAGGCTATTTTAAATGAGAATTTTTAAGTTGCTCTAGAAAAATATTTCCCAGTATTACACTTAAATGTGCAAGGCACACACCTTACTTCTATCACTCCAAGAATAAGTGACAGCTCTTAGCTTGTGCATTGTAGTCCAGAAAGTTCATAGCTTAGTTGCTTCTCTTCTGGTGTGCATGTTCTGCTGATTTTTTGCAGTTCAAGAAATCCATTTACTAAAGCATAGATGCTTGGTGTTTACTGATTTGTAAACAATTGCATTTGTTAATGACCCTTCAAAAACAGTGCATAAATCTACCATTGTGGGTGGAAATATCTTTTTACTTGAAGTGATATTGTCTGTAGAGTTAAGAGGATGACAACACCTGCTTTTCTGACTCAGTTCTGAATTGCATGTCTCATTATAATGGTCAGTATGATTCTTGCATAAATGTTGTTTCTCAAAACAATGGGTAAATTAGTAAGTGCAGAAACAAAATAACAATCCAGTGAGAGAAATGGTCAAAGGATATGCCTGCAGAACCCACAATTAATGGTTAAGTATCAACAACATTGTGTAGCTTGCAGTTTATAGAAAACATCTGACTAGGAGTGCAACAGTACATTTAATACATGTGCATGGGGTTAGCCGATATGGTGCATCCAGCATAATTAAAATATAGAAAGTTCATAATATAGTCTGGTATCCAGTATTTTTGCACAATCTAAAGTACACAGTGATGAAGCTAGTAGCATATACTCTGTATCTGCCTATTTTAGGCATTATAAAGATCCAAGCATTACTCAGTAACAGAGATAATTAAAAATAAGATATATCATATTTCCCTGAAAGGTAGGTTTAACTACAACTACCTAGAAATCTCTCTATGTGGGGTGATTTATCTTAGGACTACAAAATGTGGCTGCAGACATTCAGTTCATTCTAGACCGTGAGTGGAATAATTCAGACATATGAAATGTTAAAGTGCACTACATTTTTGCATGTCACAAGGGAAGAAATACTGAGCAGTTATACTAAATCTGAGTTTGGAGAGGCAGTAAGGAAAATGTTATTGCCATGATGCAGACGTTTAAAAGTCAATGAGAGCCAAGAAAGTATCTGCCTTTTATCTGCCATTTAAAAAGGTTTACAGATGTTTATATCAGTGAACTGAAGGAACAAACCAAAGAGTGTGAATCTGTTGAATCATGTGGTTCATCAGTTTGAATCAAACTGGTGTGTGATATCAGAAATAATGTAATGAGGAAATAAACTTTCATTCAAAAACAATACATGTAATAGAAAAAGTCATAAAGAAAAGGTGTCTGTGGACATAATTCATGCTGAGCATGTTATGCAGAGCATGTGCACTAAGTAAGTTGTCTGTAAGATAATAGTACAAAAAAGCTACAGCCAGAAAGTGAGTTGGAAATCTGGGGAAAAGAGCTTAAGATTAATAATCAAATAGTGGCGTTAAGACTAGACAGTGAGAGTACAATGCGATATATATTTAAAGGTTTAAAGCAGCGTGTATGAAAAGGGCTAAATTCAAAATATTGTACAAACTAATTATATATTCTGGTCATCATATAAACCAAAGGGTCAGAAAGTGCTGATGTGTAAATATGAGAATAAGAAATACAAGATTTGGTTCTACATAGTTTCTATACCAAATATAGGCTCAGATTTGGACTGTCTGATTTGTTAGAGGCTTGGTATGGCAATACAAGTTCACAGAGGGAATTCACAGCTGCAGTTTTGATCAGCAAATATACTGTCTGTGGATTTGCTTAGAGAGGACAAAGAGTTATTTAATGACCTGTCCTGTTTGCCATGATTTCACCATATTCCGACTGAGCTGCTTCATAGAAAGTTTCAGAAGAAGAATCAAACCAAGTCTACCAAATGGATTAAAAGTATGACTAAAGTTTTGAAACCAGATGAAATTCATAACTGTATAGAACTGTAAAATTGTAATTATCTTAATAAAGTTATAAAAAGAGATCCATTTTTTGCTATCATAAAATGAAAAAGTAATATGTTCCATACCAGCATTAAAGTATTTTTCTATGCTTGGGGCAAACCAGGAATTTTGGCAAATGAAAAGTAATGAAAAAAGGTCCAAGGTATATCAAATATGGTAGGGCACAGATTTTTAAGATTTCATGCTGGCGTTTTATCAGCAAGTAATGTATTTCATTGAGCTGTTGTGAAGATAACTGAGGGCACTGATGTCTTTGATAATGTAACATCTGATATTTTGGCAAGGAGTCAGACCAGAGAAGACTATAACATGAGATTAATTAAGTTAATTAAGAAAGACTAAGGCAAAATATGTTAAGATGCAAAAAAGTAATTATAAAACTTGAGTTACAAAACTAAAATACATGGGTCACATTTTAACATCAGAAGGCTGGAGACCAGACTGGTAAAATAAGACAAAATGTAAAAAAGTATACATGGCTTCTTTAAGTACAAATTTTAATTTTTTTTCTTTGAAATTTGCAGCATGTTTTTTTAAATTTAGCCCATTCTGGAAGATCATTCAGAGTACTGGGAGAGTCAGTCAAGTCAGTTCCATATCATGTAGAAGGTATTCAAAAGGAATTCAGGTACAGTAATTCTGCAAGAAGGCAAACCTTTATGGTTCCAGGCCATTTATGGAACCTCATAGCTATTAGGTTTTGAAGTGTTCTTTTATTGGGTCTATATTAAAATCGCGAAAGCTTACTTTCACGAATCTACATTCATCGACACATAAACGTCGAAAACCAAATGCAGCGAAAGATGAAAAATGCAAACACCACAACATCGAACGTATTCCTGGAACAGTGCCATACAGGTAAGGAAAACCCAATGTAAAAAACCTTAAACGAAACACTTTTTAAAACGTTTTTGCAGGGGCGCAAGCCCCCCTGCACCCCCACGTGGTGGGCTGCGCCACCCACACCCCCCCTACTTAAATATACCAACTCCAAGACCGCACTACAGTGAGAAAATGAATTTATTTCTTCACCCCCATGATCACTCTGCCGGCCAAAAAAAAGGACTTCAACATTCCGGATTCACTTTTTTCGCTCTTCGGTATTTTTGCATTTCGACATTTATGTATTGATGAATGTGGATTCACGAAAGTAAGCTTTCACGATTCTAACATAGGCCCCTTTTATTATACTTGCAGGAACAGAATTTTTTTTAAACATCTTCATTAAACATGACATTTTTAAAAGGTGACAATAGTACATATATAGTAATAGAAAAGAAAGCAAATACAATTGTTAGCTAAAAGAGACCCTAAACCTTACCAGGGTATATTTAAGAAGCCATTTTATAAGACACTGTGAATACTTCAGAGAATGTTCCTGAGAGTACAGAAGTATGAACTGTGCACTGCAAACCAGGAAAACAGATGCACATAACAGATGTGTTGAGTTGTTGTCCATATCTACCAGACAAAAAAAAATTACTTAGTGAGGAACTGAAACTAAACATTATAGTTCTTCATGATCAAAGATTATCCCTTTGCTAACTGCTTCATGCCTGTACTAGATATGAAGTCATGCATTGTCCATTTTTAAGTCTACAGTGCTAGAAAGGCAGACTAGAAACAGCACTGTTATTCCAATGTAACTTAACGGTAGTTCTGAATTCATAGTATTAAATGTAATAATTAAGCAGCTTAAATTTAAGAAAATGATTTCAGCTGAACAAATAAGACAAAAAACGTTTTGCTTGTTCAGTTTATAATATTTTCTTTGACTCTGAGCTCTAGGCAATTGCCATAAAGCCTGCCAATAGTTAGGAATATACCAGAATAAAGTGCCTCATTAACTGACTGCTACCATATGAGAATATGTGAGAGTTTTAGTGGTATACAGTAAATAATTTGGAGATTCAGATACTTTGATAAGTGGTAAAGAGAGGCTGACCAGAACTAAAATATGCTGTGAGCAAAGAAATAAAGAAGAGATCAACTGCAAGCATGGTTCGATGTTTAAGATACTATTTTATGTTTGGAAATACATTTTTGAATGACTACATGAGTCAAATGTGCGAACAGTATAGTATCAAGGAAGACATTATGGTATGTTAAAGTGGTTAGGAATGTCAGTACATATAGATCAAAAGGTCCACAAAACATACCATAACATCCAACGGAAGAGGTGAGTCACATTCATTTTCAGGGTGTCATGCAGTGCAATTGAAAGATCTGTTTCAACTTTATACCTGTATGTGCTTCATTTATATAGACTATTTTTGATATTTGTTAAGGTCACAAAATTCACAGACATTACTACTGGGGTATTCAATGTACTTAAAGCTATGTTCTTAATACGTGTGATACCTGATATTATAATGCTAGATGTGGGTTCACAGCACAGAGCTATGTTCTTAATACGTGTGATTCCTGATATTATAATGCTGGATATGGGTTCACAGCACAGAGCTATGTTCTCAATACATGTGATTCCTGATATTATAATGCTGGATAAGGATTCACAGCACAGAGCTATGTTCTTAATATGTGTGATTCCTGATATTATAATGCTGGATATGTGTTCACAGCATAGAGCTATGTTCTTAATACGTGTGATTCCTGATATTATAATGCTGGATAAGGGTTCACAGCACAGAGCTATGTTATAATGCTTGATAAGGTTTCACACACAGAGCTATGTTCCTGATATTATAATTCTGGATATGGGTTCACAGCACAGAGCTATGTTTTCTATATGTGTGATTCCTGATATTATAATGCTGGATAAGGGTTCACAGCACAGATGAGATTCCTGATATTATAATGCTGGATAAGGGTTCACAGCACAGAGCTATGTTCTCAATACGTGTGATTCCTGATATTATAATGCTGGATAAGGATTCACAGCACAGAGCTATGTTCTTAATATGTGTGATTCCTGATATTATAATGCTGGATATGTGTTCATAGCATGATTCCTGATATTATAATGCTGGATATGTGATTCCTGATATTATAATGCTAGATAAGATTCCTGATATTATAATGCTGGATAAGGTTCACAGCACAGGCTATGTTCTCTGGTGGGTTCACAGCACAGAGCTATGTTTTCTATATGTGTGATTCCTGATATTATAATGCTGGATAAGGGTTCACAGCACAGAAATATGTTCTCAATATGTGTGATTCCTGATATCATAATGAGGGATATGGGTTCACAGCACAGAGCTATGTTCTCAATATGTGTGATTCCTGATATTATAATGCTGGATATGTGTTCAAAGCACAGAGCTATGTTCTTAATATGTGTGATTCCTGATATCATAATGAGGGATATGGGTTCACAGCACAGAAATATGTTCTCAATATGTGTGATTCCTGATATTATAATGCTGGATAAGGGTTCACAGCACAGAGCTATGTTCTTAATATGTGTAATTCCTGATATTATAATGCTGGATATGTGTTCAAAGCACAGAGCTATGTTCTCAATACGTGTGATTCCTGATATTATAATGCTGGATAAGGGTTCACAGCATAGAGCTATGTTCTTAATGCATGAGATTCCTGATATTATAATGCTGGATAAGGGTTCACAGCACAAAGCTATGTTCTCAATATGTGTGATAACTAATATTATAATGCTGGATAAGGGTTCACAACACAGAGCTATGTTCTCAATCCCCTCACCCTGTAAAGGGCCCATATCTATACAGGAAGAATGCAGAGTCCCTGTAATCACAACTACGCAGGTGAAAGCTGCACTCTCTAAAGCCAAAAACACAGCATCCATGGGACTGGACAACATCCCAGGCTGCATTTTACATGAACTTCAGAATGAACTGGCTCCCCACTTAAGCACCATGTTCAATAATAGCCTCGCATCAGGTTTTGTGCCCACTGAATGGCACACAGCAACAGTTATCCCACTCCACAAAGGGGGAGCCACCACTGATACTGGGAACTATAGACCTATTAGCCTGACGAGCCTGGTCTGCAAAGCCATGGAACGTATCATCATGGAACTCATAAACAAAGACATTGGTAACCTCCAAACTCTGGATCCCACCCAGTTTGGGTTTGTGAAAGGCAGATCATGCCTCCTGAACCTGATCGACTTCTTTGAGGCAGTCACCAAAGCCGTAGATGAGGGTAAGGTGATTCACACAGTCTATCTTGACCTCGCCAAGGCTTTCAACACCATCCCCCATTCTGGAATTATAGCTAAACTCAATAAACTAGGCATAAATCCCTATGTCACAAGATGGGTTGCCAACTGGCTCACTGACAGAACCCACACTGTAAAAGTTGCAGACTCCAAATCTGACCTCAAACCAGTGACAAGTGGAGTACCACAGGGTTCCATCCTGGCACCGCTCCTGTTTGGTATCTACTTCTCTGAAGTATAGGCTAACACAGAAGGCCTCTTTCTAACGAAGTTCGCAGATGACTGTAAACTAGTAGCCATAGTCAAGTCCCCAAATGATGTGAACATCCTACAGAAGGGCCTCTCTGAGACAGATGCCTGGTGTCAGAGCCATGGCCTCAAGCTCAATGCCAAAAAGTGCAGTGTCATCCCCTTTGGTAAAAATTCTGTACCCATGAACTACCACATAGGCAGCAATCTACTTAACACCGAATGTGTGATAAGAGACCTTGGGACCCAGGTGGACAGTAGTCTCTCCTTTGATAGTCACATCACCACAGTAGTCAGGAAGTCCTTCTACGTGGCACACCTCATCATAAAAGGGTTCTCATCCAGGAAAAAAGAGGTCATCATTCCTCTCTACTCGACACTCATTAGACCCACTATAGAGTACAACGCCCCTTTTGGAATGTACCTCACAAGACATCTGCAGCAGCTGGAAAGGCCACAGAAGTACCTCACAAAGAGGATTACTGGACTCAAACAAATGCCCTACACTGACCGCCTCAAAAAACACCAGCTTTACTCCATAGCATATCACCTACTCAGAGGTGATCTCTGCCTAACATATAAAGCTATGTCAAACCCAGAGCTGTTGGACATGCTACACCTAAAGAAATCCCAATCCCTCCGAGCTACATGCTATAGGGACATAAACCTTGTCACCACAATAAACAGGACATGCTGGAGGGATAGATTCCTATCCCAGAGACTTCCCATACTCTGGAACAGGCTACCCATCTATGTCAAGCAAAGTTCTTCATTAGCACTCTTCAAGAAAAATCTTGATGAGTGGATGGAAAATAGGAAATACACCCCGGGGATCACTTCTGCATCTCTGCTCGACAGTGGCACAGGAAAATAGCATGCTTGGGTGGCGTAAGCCAGGGAACCTTGTTGGCTAGGCTTGCGTAGGCCCTTGGGCTGATAGCCTAGTACCTACCTATAAACCTATGAATGTGTGATTCCTAATATTATAATGCTGGATAAGGGTTCACAGCACAGAGCTATGTTCTCAATACGTGTGATTCCTGATATTATATTGCTGGATAAGGGTTCGCAGCATAGAGCTATGTTCTTAATACGTGTGATAACTGATATTATAATGCTGGATAAGGGTTCACAGCATAGAGCTATGTTCTCAATACGTGTGATTCCTGATATTATATTGCTGGATAAGGGTTCGCAGCATAGAGCTATGTTCTCAATACGTGTGATAACTGATATTATAATGCTGGATAAGGGTTCACAGCACAGAGCTATGTTCTTAATATGTGTGATTCCTGATATTATAATGCTGGATAAGGGTTCACAGCACAGAGCTATGTTCTTAATATGTGTGATTCCTGATATTATAATGCTGGATAAGGGTTCACAGCACAGAGCTATGTTCTTAATATGTGTGATTCCTGATATTATAATGCTGGATAAGGGTTCACAGCACAGAGCTATGTTCTTAATATGTGTGATTCCTGATATTATAATGCTGGATAAGGGTTCACAGCACAGAGCTATGTTCTTAATATGTGTGATTCCTGATATTATAATGCTGGATAAGGGTTCACAGCACAGAGCTATGTTCTTAATATGTGTGATTCCTGATATTATAATGCTGGATAAGGGTTCACAGCATAGAGCTATGTTCTCAGTACGTGTGATTCCTGATATTATAATGCTGGATAAGGGTTCACAGCACAGAAGTATGGAATTCAAGGGATTCTTGGGGTGGTGGGGTCATTTGCCATCTGGCCTCTAGTCCCAGCCACCCATAGTCAAACGTTGAGAAGACAGTTCTAATTGAGAAAAATCTCATGATGAAATGCTCAAGGCATTAACAGTGTCTGTTATGTATGTATCCATGACTTTTCCAAAATGTATGAATACCCCCCTTGTAAGGTACAAATCCTTTACCAGATTGCCTATAGTTGTGCCTTATATTAATGAATAGATTTGTGATATCTTCTTCCTTCCATTACCATAAAACAACAACAAAAAATAAAATAATGAAAGAGCAGGATGTCTTCTTTCTTTACATGAGGGAAATAAAGCAAGACAAAGAGAAGATTCCCCAGAGAAACACTATCGGCAGCCCACGTAACTTGTTGCATTTACAGAGAATGAAAAGTTGCTGTGAACAAGCCAATAAGATTTATTCAAAACAAATAAGTCTCACAATGACTGTGCTGAATAAAGAGAGACACATTTGTAATGTCTCCAGAGGCATCCGAGCAGTAGTATTTCCAGACAGTGAGCAGAAGAGTTTTCATCAGAGTCTAGAATTTTGTAATAGGCTGCATGACAAGACCCTATCTGCAGAAGTTTCCACTACATTAACATCAAAAATACAGACCAAAGACTTTTATGAACGTTTTCTTTTGGAGGATTTTAACAGAAATCACAGACACCATGTCAGGGACTGAAAAGTATTGCTTGCATTTATGAACCTATTACAATGTTTCTAGCACAATCTGATAACTTAACACATGATCAAAAGAAAAAGTACATTAGAAGTGTTTTGCATGTAGAGGCAAGAAAGTTTAGCATACTAATTTACTTCCAAGAAATGCAGCAAACTAATGTATTGAATCAGAAAATCTACATCATACAGAGTGAGGATAGCTGTGTAGAGTATAAAGCACATTGGGGCCGTGAAGTCTTCTTGAGGAAAAAAATATTCATTTGAGCAGACCTTCAATCAGTTTTTTTTTTTATAGTAAGCCCACATAAACATTTCTTTCCCATAAAATGGGAGGAAATGTACAGTCAAAGGTGTTTAGCAACATTGTTTGTGGCCATAATTTAATTCTAGAAAGAGTGTGTTCTGAACCAGAGATATATTTACAAGTCCATTTGTTGTATGATATTCCACTTGCTAATACGGATGCTCTCCAATTTTATGTTTTCTAAGATGAGGTACCACTGCTCTACAGAAAGGTATTCTGATTTCTGTGCTGGGACTATTCATTCCTGTTACACAGTCTAGTTGCATCAATGGCTAATACAGGGTGCACTGTCTCCAGTAACATCCTATTCGGATTGAGAAGGCATCCAGGAAAAACAAGGTGAGAACATAGTCTGAAATTATGGAAGGATCTATATGTTTAATGATTTAAAAGGTATTATTCTTGTGAATGTTCATTTTAGAATTCAATTAATTTTCAATAATATGCATCTCCTGTACAGCTTAAACTTAAACTACATAAATATAAAACAAACACATTGAGGAATGAATTTATTGCTCAGAAGTGTTCACACTTCTTATAATAACGCTTTTTAGAATTTAGGGATGTGTCTCCTTTGTGTGTGCGAATAAAAAATTTAGCATATGTTTGCACAATCACTGCAGAATTTTGTGTAGTTTGCTTTGCTACAGTACTGGCCAGTTGTGTTTTATGCCAGACATTCATTTCACTAGAAGGGGGAAAAAAAGCAATCAAGCTCAGGCAGATAAAGACGACAAGCTTCATCAATCTGGCATAGAGTACACATGCAAAATGAAACCATTGCAAAGGAGATGCCCTACATTAAGATGGATTTTCACAGGGATTCTCTTTAAAAGTAATGGGAAACCATCTGTCTCTGTTTCTATAAAAGATTAGCTTAAGTAGAAAAAATATATATAAAATAAAAAGTAAACTAGCAGTGTGTGTGTGTGTGTGTGTGTGTGTGTGTGTGTGTGTGTGTGTGTGTGTGTGTGTGTGTGTGTGTGTGTGTGTGTGCTCATAGACGAGCACACACACACACACACACACACACACACACACACACACACACACACACACACACACTACATATTTTTTCACAGCATTCACTGTGTGATTTATTTTTGCCTTACTGGTTATTTTATTGTGCTTTAAGTTTGTTAGTATGTTGTGGAGACTGGTGTAAATAGTTAAATTTGATGCAAATCATGCCTAATAAGGGTACTTAGTTTACCTGTGTGGTCACGGCTATTTGCCTTGTGAATGCATTTATTGAATCCATTTCTGCAACAGTACTAAAGCAGATAATGTGAGGTAATTATAAACCAGATGTCTTCAGTTCAGGAAGTGAAAGAATGCTAGAAATTGTCAAACTGATGGACATTGCCAGGGTGGGTCTGACTTGCATAGAAAAATGACTTCCTAGTTGTGAAGATATTTAACACTTACTACATTTTTTTCCTTCCTTGGATATAAAAAGTTGCTGCCATCCCTGCTTGTCTCTATGAATGGCTCTTTTACAAGTATTGTCATTGTTTAACTCCTCTGGATCTACTGCTGTAGTAACAAGGAGACGCTAATTAAACTCGTCTCATACATGGCACAGAAAGGGGAGCTATAACAATATCATTTAAATAATTTAGAGGCATAAAGTCCACATGAGGGTACTTTAGCATAAATCAACATTTGTATCAGGTTAGCAACAGGCTGAGGTATGGAATATGTAGAAAATTATACCATCAGTTAAGTAAAGCAAACTTCTAGAACTCTACTAGGACTGTGTACAGCCTATAAGAAGACAGTTTTAACAAGAACAGGCAGTGTGTAATCATGATTAAAAGAAGATAAACTAAAGTACACAGGCAAAAAGAAGATACACATCCTTTCTACAAATTACATACAAGCATGCAGATGTCTGGTTTGTTGTATAGTGAAACAGTGCCTTATTGTCTACTAGCAAAGTATATATATATATATATATATATATATATATATATATATATATATATATATATATCTACATATGCATATACATAATATTTTTCATATACTGGTATATAAGGAAAATAAAATATATCTTCAAAATAAACATACCCATTGTGCAAAAGGTCACAGTGCATGGTAATAAAAAATCTGCTTTTAAGGCTGATAGTTGCAATGACATACCTAGTCCTGTAGTATGTATTAAGCAGCATACTGAATTAATAAATATGGTGCATTAGTAAATATAAACGGAAGTCATAAAAAGTTAGGCCAGGGAGGAAAAAGTAAGTTGGTAAAGAAGAAAAAGAATAAATCTCATAATAAATTCACAAATAAGTCATATTATGAGATGGATGAGTATACAGTTATTGCACTAGTGACATAGAACAAAGAAAAAGGAACTCCAGTACCCTAAAGGGTTAAAACTGCCATAAGTGAGCATGTTAGGCCAAATTCCAAAAGAGCTGTTCTCAGTGTACGTCTGCCTTGATTCCAAAAGAACTGATCTGTGTGTAAGTGACGCACTTGGGTGTAAGGTCTATATATAAACAGGCTTACTACACAGACCAGACCCCAGAAGACCAGCCTGGTCTCAGTGTAAGTGGTCACTTGCACTGAGAGCAAGTCGTTTGGAATCTGGCCCATTATTTTTCCTTTCTATTAAAATCAACCTGCAGTAAGATATTATATTGCCCAAGAAATCCAATAATGCAATACGTCTGAAAAATAATACACCCCCTTAACATCTGTATCCAGAAACAGCATAACGACTAAATGACAGCAGCAATGTCCATCTACATCACACCTGTTTTTAATAAGATGATAATTTAAACTTACCAAATAATGAAAAGTTAAATCTGCCAGACTGATCAGCTGATTAAAATATACACTTGACCTATTCCCCTATATGTCTAATGATCAAAAATATAAAAGGCAACTCTGGGAGGAAATATAGCTCCACCCCCACCCCAAGATCTGATCCAGTAAAGCTCTCGTGGCCTGTTCAAAGAAGATACCTTTCAGATTCTGTTAGTATCAAAAATAATTTTTGAAGTCAATGAAATACCACCGGAACAGAAGGCAATATCATTTACTGGTGACTTTGCGCAAGGTGCTAAACATGAAAAAATCCTTACTTTTGGCCACTTCATATTAAAACCTTTGCAAAGAAGTCTAAAAGCTATAAAAAACAAACAAAAACAAAATACTGTCACAAGTTTGCTAGGTCTCAAAGTAATTAATATTTATCAGTTGATACAAAAACTAATTACACATCAGGCTAGACTTAACTATTTTATTATACACGTGGGTATACATGATTTAGGTGGTGAACCCTTAAATCATCTGAAATAAGCTGCAGATCCGAGCACAGTGTCTGAAACTGCATAAATGTAAAGAAGGCATTTATTAAAATCCTTCCATCTCAGATTTTATTGGACTATAAATTTACTAAGTTCCAGTATTATAATGACCTGCATATAACATGGTTCAAAAATAATTCTAACATCATCAGAACTTTTCGAAAGGAAACTGGTTTGCATTACAGAATTTTTGAAAGGGAAGAGTTGCGTTTGAATCACTATCAGTAAACATACGTCATCAGTAATACTAAATAGGTAATTCAGCATTTCTAGAATTGAACTGGGCAAAACCAATCTACACCCAGATTCTGTGGAACTGATAGTTCTGATTGCTTATGTTTGCAGCGCTCAAACTGTTTAACAAGAAGGATGGTCTGAGAGGGCTGAGAGCAGTCATTAGTTTATATAATGTGACAATTGCAGTACAGTAGAATGAAACTCTACATAAAATCCGTTATCAACTATTCTAAACTATAAGTGTGAATGCAAAGGTAGTGACTTATATGGCTCCCTATTGCTGGCACTTGAAATGCAAAGTGCCAAAATGCCAAAAAATAAAAAAATAAAAATACCAAAAATACAGGAGAAGAGTGAATCTCAAAAATCACTCTTCCCCTTAAAACTTCTTTTTTTTTGGGGGGGAGTAGCAAACACCTCACAACCCCCTCAACTTATATACCCTAGTGTTTGGTTTGGGTATTTAACATTAAACATACCCTTAAGTAGGTCTAACCTTATGAAGAAAATGGGTAAATGTTGCAGGAGCAAAGCTAAATTTTAAGGTAAAAATCATAGGGCTGTGCTTAAATCCTAGCGTGTGTGACTGCTGACAGAGGTCCGTCCTTAGACAAGATCAAAGCATTCCTTTGAATGCCTATACCAATCAGTAACTGAGGAGTCACAGAGAGTTAATGTGGATAGTGGTATGTCAAGACCGCAAAGTCATCTGAAGGTGGGGGGAAATGGGGTCATTAATTATAAAGGATAAAAAACACTCATCTTTGACATCCACATTATCCGCTAACAACTCACCGAGTGTCAATGAAATTGTCAGTCTAACATGTAGCTCACAGAACTGGGTGATGGGAGTAATGTTAAATGTAACTGCCATGGACAGAAATAATAAAAGTGTTTCTTTTCAATCTTATTCATAGTCTACTAGTAACCAAGAGCAGAAGTCAGTAGTGCATTAAGTGAAGCTTGGACTTTGGCCAATGAGTATGAGCCGAGGAGACAGACTGTTACAATACTGCACTGTGACCCTGGTCATAAGAATATACACAATACTAGGCAAGCTATGATAAGGACCATAAGATGCCTAGCCATGTACACCTTTAAGCAAGCAAACTTAAAATTTGCATCTCCCTTTTCAAGCACTAACAGGTGTTTGTCTCCCAAATGAAGCAATGCTGTACATGGCAATCATTGCGTAAATTTGTGTCCATCCATCAAATAACCAAGATTAACCTTAAAAGCAGATGAAGAAATACTTTGTTATGCTAAAGACATACTGCAGATTGGATAATCTAAATTGGCCCTTGGTGTGAGTGGTGGAGTGTGTGCCTTCTGCAAGGTTTGGCCAGGCTGCTGGCAACTCGATACTGGTTATGCTTTGGTAACATATTCATGGGCTAGGAATATGTTGCGTTAGGAACCTCTTGCCACTGACTTGTTTATTTTTGGTGTAGTTTGAGCTCAGTAGTGTCAGTGTTTGTAGAGCCACTGATTTTTGCAAAGAAAGAGGAGATCAAATAGGATAGGAGTGGATCTTTCATGCCTCGAAGAATTAAGGGACAGGTCATCTCGGGACAGCCTGTAGACCACTGAGTATAAGAAGGGGAGCACTAATCCATCAGCACACCTGAAGGACTTAAAGCCTTTGATTTTCTTGGTTAAGGTGCTTTCTGGTTGAGTAACATGCTTTGAATTATACATACCAAGAGGGGAATTGCATTCAGTGATGTAAGGGTCTGAATTCCGGGGCTGAACTGTCTGCAAACACAAACAGCTAAAGTTAACTTTGAGTATGTGTCTACCTGTCTGAGCCAATATTCATTATCCCCTGGAGAGAACTCTGCTTTGGGTTGTAAGCAACCCCCCCCCCACACACACACACACACACATACACACTCATCTTCCATTTTCTCTTTTATTCCCTTCTGTTAGAAAATAGTATCCATAACTGAAAAATACTGTGTGTTTGTTAATATAAATTGAGACCACAGTAGCCTACTGATACAAGATTATCCTGTTTTTCCACCTGAGAATGGTTAGGAAATGACTTACAGATTCAGAGCAGTCCTTGGTCAATTCTGATTTTCTTAAACACAAACTTGTCTTTGCTTTGGCTCATTAGCAGCAGTACAAAAGAACTGCCTGCTCATACGCTTGTTCTCCCCCTCCCCCTTCCCTGTTTATTACCTTAAGCCAATCCCAAATTTAATAAATATTACCTGTGGCAGGCACCATTTTTAAAACTACAGCCACCCTTTGAGCACCTTATGCTCAGCCCTGCCATAAAACTTACTAAAACTGCCTGAACTGGACACAGCTAACTGATAGTTCATGGAAATACAGGGTACCTACCTGAGTCTGCACATTCACTATCATATGTTCTTTTATCAGTTTACTCTCTTACCTGATTGTTTCCAGCCCCCTCATAAGAGCAACTAACAGGGTCTCTGCCTGCTTCGCTCCCCACCCTGCCCCCAATTTCCTCCCACCCCCAGTGGTTCTATCTTTATTACACACAAACCCCTCCCATCTTTCCAACAGCCAACCACGACACTAAACCCATCGCTACCTCCTCTATCTTCCCACTACTATCACTCCTCCTCAGCTAACATTTATAAGCATAGCATACCTATGCTCACTGCATGCACTTTCCTTTCATATTTTACATCCTACCAAAACTCCATCATCCCCCCAGTCAACCACTACCACTGTACTACTACTACTCACACCACACTTATGTCTCACCCTCACTCAGCTCCCATCCCACCAACTCAAGAACCATTCCTATGCACCCCCTACATATTCTATCAACTATATTATTCAAACAAAAAGCATCCCTACAATTTAACATAGTAACCCTCCCACCATACCTATTACCCACAGAGCACAATCATAAAGTTTCCCTAATAAACACATTCAAAACATGAGAAAACTAATAACCTCATGCATATCAAAACTAGCCCTAAGTGGAGACATCCACCCTAACCCTGGACCTACCATCTCCAACCTCACTCCTCATAATCAGACTAGAAACCACAACTTCTCCCAAATCACAACCAATAGAAAGCCAAGTGACTTTCTTCTACTAAGCCTAAATATTAGAAGTATATCCAACAAGGTCCATGAACTCCATGCCACCATAGACTTGTACTCCCTAGATATTGTCATCCTGACAGAAACCTGGCTAAATCCTCACATTACCAGTGAGCAAATCCGCCCTACCGGTTACGGCATACTAAGAGTAAACTGGCTAAACAAGAAAGGAGGTGGTGTAGCTACAATATTTAAACAGCATCTAAACATCCAGATCTTAAAATCATCAGATCCACAAATAGGCAATGAAGAAATAATATATACCAACCTCAAAATAAACCAAAATAAAACCATCAACATAACTGGATGCTACTTCCCAACTGGCCAAAACATCCCTCCACTAGAAAACCTCCTCAGCTGGTCTACCCACTATCTCCCCCAAGAAACTATAATTTTAGGTGATTTCAATACTGACTGGCAATCCTGTTCTGGCAACCATCCAGCCAATCATCTAAACCTTCATGGCTTCACCCAACTAGTCCAGTCACCAACCAGGATAAATAAAAACTCCAACAAGCACACTACCCTGGATTGGATACTAGTCAGTAAGAGCCCCCAGTCATATATAACAGGCTGCTTATCAGATAGCCTCAGTGATCACTCCCCAACATTCCTACTCAAAAAACACCTATACCAAGCTAAACATGTCATCTACCGTCAAATATGTAAAAAACTAAACTTTAACCCACTCACATTCATCTCATCCCTCAAAGAATGTAACTGGCATCCTCTAAAGTACCTCAGTCTTGATGATGCAGTTGAATTTTTTAATACTACCTTACTGAGCATCCTTAATTACCACACCCCCATAAGACTTTCCAGAACGAAAGCACAACCCTTCCCATGGCTACAGAAAACCACTAAGTCAGAAATGAAAAACAGGGATAAAGCCTGGGAACACTGGCACAAAACCAAAACCCACTCAACTAGGCAGAAATTCATAGAACTATGCAATAGAGTCAAAATCTAATAAAACAGGGCAAATTCCAATACTACCAGACTGCCCTAGACTCCTCCCAACACAACCCCAAACAATTCTGGTCCTCCATAAACTCCATCCTCCACCCAGGTAAAGTCAGTACCCCTCCTCCTAACATCCCTCACTCCTCTGAAAATATTGCTACCTCATTCAACACACACTTCACACAAACCATAGTATCACTAGCTAGACAATACAACCCCTTTCCCCTCCAACCCACACCTTCAACTAGTAATCACCCCACTGTCTTCTCTTTTTCTCCTGTTCCTACCTCCAACATAAAAAAAAAACTCTTAACTAAATTTAAGCCCAGCAAATTAGCAGCAGAAAACCTCCCAAGTGAATACCTACAAATCGCAGCTGATGCTCTGGCCTACCCAGTATCCATCTTGATTAACCATTCTCTGTCAGAAAGTTACGTTCCCACACTATGGAAAGTATCACCTAATTACCCTCCACAAAGGCAGCCCCTCCACAGAACTAACCAATTACTGCCCCATAGCTATTCTCTCTTCACTCTCCAAAATACTAGAGAGATGCATTCACTCTCAGGTCTCAGACTACCTCCTTACTAACAAACTCCTTTTCAGTACTCAGCATGGTTTCCGACCAAACCATAGTAACACCACTGCCTTACTCTCCTTTACTAACACTATCCTTCAGCATAAAAATAATGGTTATTTCTCCTCTGCTACTTTCCTAGACCTATCTAAAGCATTTGACATGGTCCCACAAAAACAACTCATCGCTGTTCTCATTAATCTAGCCTTCTCTCAAACAGTCACCAACTGGTTTCAGAGTTACCTCTCTGACCGCCAAAAACCCTTTGTATGGCAGAATTACATATTTCCCCAACTACCTGTCTCCATAGGGGTTCCCCAAGGTTCCATCCTTGGACCCCTACTCTTCTCTATTTTCCCCAATAATCTAGCCTCTGCCACCAAACATGGCACACTCATACAATACACAGATGACTCAGCCATCATCTGCTCAGCCCACTCCCTACCCAAACTGCAAAAAGTCACACAGGAAGCCTTTTCCTGTGTTGAAACTTGGTTATCCAATGTCCAATTAATACTCAACCCAAACAAAACTAAACTACTCATCTTCCAACCCACCAAACATACTCAAAACAACTTTCACTTTAACATCACAGCAAAAGACAACACCACTATACACCCAAAAGAACACATCAAATTGCTAGGAGTGAAAATAGACAATAAACTAAAATTTGACATTCACATATCTATGACCATAAAAAAAAGTCCACAAAAAACTAGGAGCGTTATACAGAAATAAGCAACTTCTCACCAAAGCAGCAAAATTTTCAGTAGCAAATTCCCACCTTATCTCTACCCTACTTTATGCCTCTCCAATATATACCAACCTAAGGCAATGCGATCTAAACAAGCTCAAGACCTGCTACAACAAAATCGCCAAATTTGCCACAGGGGCATCCTACCATAGTCACCACTGTCTCTCACTTGCTGAACTGGGCTGGGTTGAACTCCCTCACCTGCTTCAATGGTATCAACTCACACTTGCCCACAAACTAGTAAATTATCCACTAAAAGACCCATCCCTCCAGAATCTACTCGAACCCTATCGCACCACCAGACCACTATGATCCAGCAACAAAAATTTCTTACAGGTCACTAAAGCCAGTAACTCTGCTGGAGAAGCACCATTCTCTTGCACCATAGCCAAATTATGGAATTCTCTCCCACCCACAATTACCTCCGAACCATCATGCACCCACTTCAAAACTTTACTAAAATTGCACCTAAAAACATGCTGGCTATTCCCTTGCAACCTCCCTCTAATATCACCCACCCCATCCACCCACTACCTTTCTTTCCACCCCACTAACTACCTTGATTATAGCAAGCTCAGATGCTCATAAGCCTAACTACTTATTATACAGCAGGAACTTCTTATTGTAACAATTGTTAATGTCTGTTATGTACTTCGCAGATGATAAAGATTCTAGTTGTCTGCTATGTTTGTAATTGTTAATTTCTATGTTGATCAAATTGTTAATTGCTATGCAAATCCAATGTAACTACTGTCTGTATATTTTAACTGTGGAGCTTTTCTCCCCAGGCCTCAGCTGAAAATGGACCTACGTCCAGTCAGACACTCCCGGTCAAGAAATGTAAATAAGTAAATAAATAAATAAATAAAAATAAATAAAGAGTACAGTGGCAGGATAACTTCTTTGGATTTTGAAGATATTCCCTTGGAACTTAAGTGGGACAGATCAGATGAGAATTGTTTACATTGAGTACCCAGGTCTCTTAAGACTCTGTCTATGAGTACCATTCATGAAATAGGAGTCCATGCTCTTTCTATAGAAAACTGGACAGCAACATCTATGTGATGCATCATGGATTACCAGTGACTCTCCCTTACACTCACACACACACACACACACACACACACACACACACACACACACACACACACACACACACACACATATGCAGTGAAGGAAACTCATTGTGCTATCAGGCCTAGCAGTCTTAAGTGCATATCTCACCAGACTGACTAAATTATTGCTTTGTACCCCTTCCTAAGCACTACATCTCTTGTAAACACATCCACATACCCAAACCTTCTTATATACTTACAAATATATGGATTCCTATTACAAGAATGAAAGTTCACTACTTTGAACTTGTAATAGGAAGCCTCACCTCTGCGAAAGTTCACTTTAATGAAAGTGAACTTTTGCATAAGTGCACTTCACCGAAAACACTGCAGCACAGTGGAGGACATAAAAAACAAGCTATGTCCTCCACTATGGTGCGATAGTCACAGACCTTAGGATTAGGGCATGGGTTAGGTTAAGGGGATAGTTAGTAAAGCTATTCCCTTACCCTAATCCATGCCCTAACCCTAAGGTCCGTGACTATCACACCATAGTGGAGGACATTGCTATGTCCTTCACTGCGCTGCAGTCATCACAGACCTTAGGGTTAGGGCACGGGTCATGGTAAGGGCATAGCCCGCTTACTATGACCCATGCCCTAACCCTAAGGTCCGTGAGTATTGCACAGAAGTTCAGTACAACACCCGTTCGTTTACTGAACTTTGCATAAGTGCAGTTTCGATTAAGGGCACTTTCGCTGCACTATTACGAATTAGTGAAAATTCGATCTAGTGTATGGAACCCATATATATATATATATATATATATATATATATATATATATATATATATATATATGTATATATATATATATATATATATATATATATATATATATACATACACACACACACACACACACACACACACACACACACACACACACATATTACAGGACATACATGCACATGCACACATACACATGCCCATATACATTCAAAAATTCCTGTAAATGTATAGTCATACACATATGTGCAATCACATATATGTCTAAACTTGCATGCATGCAGTTTATAAGACATATTTCACATGGACTATGACTCAAATTAAGCAAATGTTAAACTAATAAGCATACTAAAAATTCAAATTTAAGTACATTATCTGATTGAGAACACTAGAAGATATCCAAAAAGGTAAAAAATAGCCTTCTGAAGAAAGTGAAAATATAAACTCCATAAACAAGAAAATGAAGTAATGTTAGAATAAACAAGATGTGAATAACATGAAGTAAAAATAGCATCCATAGCAAGAAAACCAGCCATTCTAATCTAGGAGTCATATCACTTAACACACATGCGCACACACACACACACACACACACACACACACACACACACACACACATATACACACACACACACACACACACACACACACACACACACACACACACACACATATATATATATATATATATATACACACACACACACACACACACACACACACACACACACACACACACACATACATATATATATATATACACACACACACACACACACACACACACACACATACATATACATACACATATATATATATATATATATATATATATATAAACACACACACACACACACACACACACACACACACACACACACACACACACACACACACACACACACACACACACACACACACACACACACACACCCATAGAAGAAACTTTGTCAGGCATTATCTGACCCAAGAGATAGATCGTAGGATACAGTAGACAAAAATAAAAGACCCCTCCCAAAAAAAAAAAACTAGATGGCCATTTTATAAGTACAGTTAGATCATGAAGGTGTACATGGTGCAAATATTATTGTATTTTCAGGGATTGTAAGCCACTTGCCTTTGCCTCACAACACCCCTAGGCATGTGATAATACCAATACCATGAAAATTTATAAACGTCTTAACTGCAAACAAAAAAAATCTACTAAGGTGTTGGAAGCAAGAGCTATATAATCATATGTACAACACTAGTTTATTCAAATTTCACAAAGTAAAATACTGGCCCACTACAATCTGCATTTTCAAAATAAAACAAACACAAAAGTCATAAAAATGGCAAGTTCACACAGTCATTCTAGGGTACAGGTTTGCAGGACTCTGCCAGGCTTTACTTTCAGCTCTAATATAGGTACTAACACAAGATATATACAGGGATTACACTCCATGGTTTAGTCCTGAAAGAGGCCTCTCCCACGCGCCCGTCTCTATGTCTTCCTTTTATATGATCCTTAAGTGAGGAACTACCTTTCTGAATTTATCTTTTCTTGGCCAATTAT
This sequence comes from Protopterus annectens, assembly GCF_019279795.1. Taxonomy (NCBI): domain Eukaryota; kingdom Metazoa; phylum Chordata; order Ceratodontiformes; family Protopteridae; genus Protopterus; species Protopterus annectens. The sequence continues at coordinate 14,664,866 of NC_056728.1, forward strand.
TTTTATTTTTTAGTAACTGGCAGTTAAGTTCTTGTGATCTGAACATGGACTTCATTGGCAAAATAAATAGCTAACTACGATGCCATACATCTAGGGGCATTTATCTTCCATTTATTTATTTATGTACACACACACACACACACATATATATATATATATATATATATATATATATATATATATATATATATATATATATATATATATATATTAAACAACCAACCACAGCCACATACACCTTCCACAATTCTGAACATGCAGATATCATTGCTGAAACCTGTGTCTAACAGAGCTCTTTTCAAACTATCTGGAAATATACAGAGCTAAGCATATTTTTTTGGTTCTTCAGAATTGTGTACTGTAAATTGTTGCTGGACTAATTTTATTCAGAGTTGTGCACTGTCATTTTTGATTCCCTATATAGCTTTTCAGATCTCTGCTGAAAGTTTTTTGTCCCACCTCCCCCTATTTTCTGCTGTGTCTTAAGTTCTGACTATCTGAAGGATTACTTGCATAATAATAGACCCTGTTAGTTAACAGCCTGCATATCATTGCTAGAACCTGTGTCTAAAAGAGCTCTTTTCAAACTATCTGGAAATATACAGAGCTAAGTATATTTTTTGGTTCTTCAGAATTGTGTACTGTAAATTGTTGCTGGACTAATTTTATTCAGAGTTGTGCACTGTTATTTTTGATTCCCTGTATAGCTTTTCAGATCTCTGCTGAAAGTTTTTTGTCCCACCTCCCCCTATTTTCTGCTGTGTCTTAAGTTCTGACTATCTGAAGGATTACTTGCATAATAATAGACCCTGTTAGTTAACAGCCTGCATATCATTGCTAGAACCCGTGTCTAAAAGAGCTCTTTTCAAACTATCTGGAAATATACAGAGCTAAGTATATTTTTTGGTTCTTCAGAATTGTGTACTGTAAACTGTTGCTGGATTAATTTTATTCAGAGTTATGCACTGTCATTTTTGATTCACTGTATAGTTTTTCAGATCTCTGGTGAAAGTATTTTGTCCCAAAAACACTCCCTATTTCTGGTTTGTTGCTTAAATTTGGTGGCTTTTGCAGTTGCCCGCCCCACTGTAGATTTGATCTGGGACACTCCCCCCAGTCCTATCTCTTTACCACATTCTACTTTATACACTCCTTCTGCACTTGCTTTTAGTCATTTTTAATTTAATTGCATTTTTTAAACAGTGTTTGGTCTAATATTGCTACATACTCAAGTGTGCTAGCTTGCACTGCATTAGAATTGTTTTTACTGCCGTTTTAGCTACTTTTCTGTAAAAAAAAAAATAAACAAAAAAAAAAATAACTGTAAGCCTGTTTCCTACCTTTCCTGTAACTAGTGTGGTCCAGATACAGATTTGCTGTGTCCAGGACTGTATGTAAGCTTCTAAGCCCCTCCCAAGCCTTTCTGTGTTGGAGGGAAGCATTCTAGCTTGTCAGTGGGAGTGGTAAACACTAGGTAACCTGTCTACCACATAAGGAGTGGTTCTGGCCCAGAAAATGTAGCTATTAGCTGTCTGGCCAATCTTTTCCATCTCTCTCAACTTTCAGATTTGAAAGCCCACATTTGCACTTGTTTCTTTCCTGTAACTATTCTAGTGCAGATACAGTTTTTTAGTTTTAGCACTTGAATTTGCTTATTCGTGATCAGCACTTGTTCAGAACTTGTTGTAAGCACTAAATAAGCTACTAATTACTATAGCACTCAACCTTCCTCATTACCTACAGGAAAAAAAGTTTTTGCACTTACTTTCCTCACTTGCTTAGAGAAAAGCAGCTCTTGTACTCACTTTCCTCACTTATCTAGAGGAAAATAGGTTTTTATTCAGGCATGTCCAAGGGTCAGCTCCCAGTGTTCTCTCCTGTCTATCTGATGAATCTGGGCATCTTGGGGCAATGTAGAAATTGTTTCATGTACACAGACAACCCTCTCCTCCTCCCACCCAACACTACAACCTGTGAGAGATGCACTTATCTAGCCAAACTGGAGGTAAAGCTCTCTCCAACCAAGACTGAACTTGACATTAAAGAGGAGAAGGTAAACACTTGCACCACACCACACTTATCACATAGTCTCACTAAATCTACACCACCAAACTCCACTTCTAGAAACACAAAAACATTCGCAGAGGCTCTCAATAATTATCTGCCCAAGCAACAGAGACCTCCAAAGCAGAAACGCAAGCAGCTTCCACCCCCCCAACATAACCCAAATGACACATAGCCCACAGACTCACTGTGCCACTCAACCACAGCCAATAAAGCAAAACAATGTATCCAACACACTAGTCGTAGGTGAATCTATAGTCAGGCACACTGATGTCCCACTCACCAGGCTAAACATGGAGAAGGTTACTGTTAGCTGCCTGTTGGCTGCCAGGATCCACCAGATAACCCACGAACTCAGGTCACTCCACAACAAGTACAAATATGACTCTGTCATTGTCCATGTTGGTGTGAACAACCTGAGCCATACCTCCCTGGACTACTGCCCAGAACGATACCGCAGTACAAGGACAAAATGAATGACTTCAACAATTGGCTAAGCTTCTGGTGTCATTCTAAGGGGATCCAGCATCTGTCCACTTGGGATGACATAGTCGACAGACCACGATGCTTTGCCAGAGATGGCCTGCACCTGTCGCCACTGGTATTCCGGATACTGGCTAAGGCTTTTGCCGCCCCTATAGTGCCTTTTTTAGGCAAGGTTCAAATGACAATTTCACCACCGTAACAGGAACAGGCAAGCAAAAACTGAGGGTAATGCTACTCAAGGCTAGAAGTCTAAATCTCAAAATGCACTCACTCAAGGCATTCCTCAAAAAGGAGAACATTGATATCTGTGCAATGACTGAGACTTGATTCAAGGCTCCAGAGAGCACCCCTGCACTACCAGGCTATAACTCATACCACCCTTTTCGGCCATGTAACCTGGACCGGAACACCAAAGGGAGAGGTGTGTCCATATTCATTAAGGATATCCACACTTCCAGGCTAGTTGCTCAGCATAATGCATCCAAGGTTATCCAAGTGCAACAAACTCTGGGCAGAACTGCAATCCAAATTGTAGCTCGCTACAGCTCAGCCACCATGCCCCAGGATTCCCACTCCTCTTTTTTTGATGTACTGGAAAAATATTAGGGTTCAACCAAACACCCTAATAATGGGCGATTTCAACTACCCCACCATTAACTAGGAAAACTACTCATGTACCAACTCCTTCACACAATGCTTTCTGGAATTCATAAACTTTAGTGCCATGGATCAACTTATCCACACCCCCACCAGGGGCAACAATATCCTAGATCTAGTCATTACCTATATCTATACAGGAATAATGCAGAGTCCCTGTAATCACAACTATGCAGGTAAAAGCTGCAGTCTCTAAAGCCAAAAACACAGCATCCATGGGACTGGACAACATCCCAGGCTGCGTTTTACATGAACTTCAGAACGAACTGGCTCCCCACCTAAGCACCATGTTCAGTCATAGCCTCATGTCAGGCTTTGTGCCCACTGAATGGCGCACAGCAACAGTTATCCCACTCCACAAAGGGGAGCCACCGCTGATCCTGGGAACTATCACCCTATTAGCCTGATGAGCCTGGTCTGTAAGGCCATGGAATGTATCATCATGGTCCTCATAAACAAAGACAGTGGTAACCTCCAAAGTCTGGGCCCCACCCAGTTCAGGTTTATGAAAGACACATAATGCCTCCTGAACCTGATCAACTTCTTTGAGGCAGTCATCAAAGCTGTAGATGAGGGTAAGGTGGTTCACACAGCCTATCTTGACCATGCCAAGGCTTTCAACACCATCCCCCAGTCTGTAATTATAGCTAAACTCACTAAACTAGGTATAAATCCATACGTCACAAGATGTGTTGCCAACTGGCTCACTGACAGAACCCACACTGTAAAAGTTGCAGACTCCAAATCTGACTTCAAACCAGTGACAAGTGGAGTACCACAGGGTTCAGTCCTGGAACCTCTCCTGTTTGGTATCTACTTTTCTGAAGTACAGGCCAACACAGAAGGCCTTTATTAACGGTTCGCAGATGACTGCAAACTAGGAGCCATAGTCGAGTCCCCAAATGATGTGGACATCCTACAGAAGGGCCTCACTGAGACGGATGCCTGGTGTCAGAGCCATGGCCTCAAGCTCAGTGCCAAAAAGTGTATTTTCATCCCCTTTGGTAGAAACTCTGTACCCATGAGCTACCACATAGCCGGCAGTCTACTTAATGCCGAATGTGTGATGAGACCTTGGGACCCAGGTGGACAGTAGTCTCTCCTTTGATAATCACATCACCACAGTAGTCAGGAAATCCTTCTATGTGGCACACCTCATCACAAAAGGGTTCTCATCCAGGAAAAAATAGGTCATCGTTCCCCTCTACTCGACACTCATTAGACCCATGATAGAGTACAATGCCCCTTTTGGTATGTACCTCACAAGACATCTGCAGCAGCTGGAAAGGCCACAGAAGTACCTCACAAAGTGGATTACTGGCCTCAAACAGATGCCCTACACTGACCATCTCAAAACACTCCAGCTTTACTCCATAGGATATCGCCTACTCCAAGGTGATCTCTGCCTACCACATAAACCTATGTCAAACCCAGAGCTGTTGGACATGCTACACCTAAAGAAATCCCAATCCCTCTGAGTTACATGCTCTAGGGACCTAAAGCTTGTCACCACAATAAACAGGACATGCTGGAGGGATAGATTCCTGTCCCAGAGACTTCCAAAACAGAAACTCAAGCAGCCACCAGGCTAAACAAGGAGAAGGTTACTGTCAGTTGCCATAACCCACGCACTCAGGTCACGCCACAAAAAGTACAAATATGACTCTGTCATTGCCCATGTTGGTGTGAATGACCTGAGCCATACCTCCCTGGACTATATGAAAAGAGACATGGAAAAGCTCTCCGATCTTGTAGCCCAGGCAGGTATGACCCTAGCCCTGAGTAGCATACTGCTATCACCCAGAATTATACCGCAGTACAAGGACAAAATGACTGACTTCAACAATTGGCTAAGCTTCTGGTGTCATTCTAAGGGGTCCAGCATCTGTCTGCTTGGGATGACATGGTCGACAGACCACGATGCTTTGCCAGAGATGGCCTGCACCTATTGCCCCTGGGATTACGGATACTGGCTAAGGCTTTTGCTGCCCTTATAGTGCCTTTTTTAGGCAAGGTTCAAATGACAAATTCACCACTGTAACAGGAACAGGCAAGCAAAAACTGAGGGTAATGCTGCTCAATGTTAGAAGTCTAAATGTCACTACCAGGCTATAACTCAAATCACACTTTCGCCATGTTGGCCTGGACTGGAACTGGAAACAAGGCTAAGGTGTGTCCATATATACATATTAACACATCCACACCCGTTCGGCTGCAATGAATGCAAGGATGATGTCCAATACAAAAACTCTGGGCAAAAACTAAAATCCAAATGTAGCTTGCCAGCTACAGCTGCACCATGCCCACCATGCCCAAGTCTTCTTTCTTGATGTACTGGAAAATATTAGGGTTCAACCAAACACCCTAATAATGAGCGATTTCAACTACCCCACCATTAACTGGGAAAACTACTTGTGTACCAACTCCTTCATGCAACGCTTTCTGGAATTCATAAACTCCAATGCCCTAGATCAACATATCCACACCCTCACAAGGGGCAACAATATCCTAGACCTAGTCATTACCAACATGATTGACCAGTGTTCCACACCTGAAGTCAGCTCCTCGTTGGTCCGATCCGACCATAAGCTAATCGCCCTTGATATCCACAACCCACCCCCACCCACCATTAAGGAAACCACGGTAAAAAATGTATTTAAAGCCAACTTCATGCTTCTTAAGACAGAAGTGGTGAACTTCATGACACCCATGCAGATGGACAATACAGTTACAACTGCTGAATCCTACACAAATGCACTCTATAAGCACTTACACGAGTGCATGGATCATGCTATCCCAAACAGGACCAAGACGATATCCTCCAAAAAAGGAAGCCAATCTGGTGGTCCCCTGCCATAAACAAACTGTACAAGAGAAGGAAGAAATTGTTGCAGAAGAGAGTAAAATCCCATGAGTGGAGAAGCTCCATGGTCAGCCTCAGTAAGAAGTTGAGATCCCTTATAAAATCCTCCAAAGCTAGCTACGAAAACAAAATTGCCACTGATTCTAAGGACAACCACAAAGCATTCTGTAGCTATGTCAAGAATCTCAATGGCAACACCCAGATCTGCTCTGAGTTACAGCACAATGGCACGAAAATTACAGAACCAACTGATATTGCCAACATCCTGGCAGATAGGTTCAGTGCTAACTTTACCCCCCTCACCCCCTAAAGGGCACATATCTATATAGGAAGAATGCAGAGTCCCTGTAATCACAACTATGCAGGTAAAAGCTGCACTCTCTAAAGCCAAAAACACAGCATCCATGGGACTGGACAACATCCCAGGCTGCATTTTACATGAACTTCAGAACAAACTGGCTCCCCACCTAAGCACCATGTTCAATCATAGCCTCACATCAGGCTTTGTGCCTACTGAATGGTGTGCAGCAACAGTTATCCCACTCCACAAAGGGGGAGCCACCACTGATCTCGGGAACTATCACTCTATTCGCCTGACGAGCCTGGTCTGCAAGGCCATGGAACATATCATCATGGAACTCATAAACAAAGACATTGGTAACCTCCAAACTCTGGATCCCACCCAGTTTAGGTTTTTGAAAGGCAGATCATGCCTCCTGAACCTGATCGACTTCTTTGAGGCAGTCACCAAAGCCGTAGATGAGGGTAAGGTGGTTCACACAGTCTATCTTGACCATGCCAAGGCTTTCAACACCATCCCCCTTTCTGGAATTACAGCTAAACTCACAAAACTAGGTATAAATCTCTATGTCACAAGATGGGTTGCCAACTGGCTCACTGACAGAACCCACACTATAAAAGTTGTACACTCCAAATCTGACCTCAAACCAGTGACAAGTGGAGTGCCACAGGGTTCAGTCCTGGAACCTTTCCTGTTTGATATCTACTTCTCTGAAGTACAGGCTAACACAGAAGGCCTCTGGCTAATGAAGTTCGCAGATGACTGCAAACTAGGAGCCATAGTCGAGTCCCCAAATGATGTGGAAATCCTACACAGATGCCTGGTGTCAGAGCCATGGCCTCAAGCTCAGTGCCAAAAAGTGCATTGTCATCCCCTTTGGTAAAAACTCTGTACCCATGAACTATTACATAAACAGCAGTCTAATTAACACCAAATGTGTGATAAGAGACCTTGGGACCCAGGTGTACAGTAGTCTGTCCTTTGATAGTCACATCGCCACAGTAGTCAGGAAGTCCTTCTACGTGGCACACCTCATCATAAAAGGGTTCTCATCCAGGAAGAAAGAGGTCATTGTTCCCCTCAACTCGACACTCATTAGACCCATTACAGAGTACAACTCCCCTTTTGGAATGTACCTCACAAGACATCTGCAGCAGCTGGAAAGGCCACAGAAGTACCTCACAAAGAGGATTACTGGCCTCAAACAGATGCCCTACACTGACCGTCTCAAAAAACTCCAGCTTTACTCCGTAGCGTATCGCCTACTCCAAGGTGATCTCTGCCTAACATATAAAGCTATGTCAAACCCAGAGCTGTTGGACATGGTACACCTAAAGAAATCCCAATCCCTCCGAGCTACATGCTCTAGGGACCTAAACCTTGTCACCACAATAAACAGGACATGCTGGATGGATAGATTCCTGTCCCAAAGACTTCCCATACTCTGGAATAGGCTACCCATCTATGTCAAGCAAAGTTCTTCATTAGCACTCTTCAAGAAAAATCTTGATGAGTGGATGGGAAATAGGAAATATACCCCGAGGATCACTTCTGTGTCTCTGCTCGACAGTGGCACAGGAAAATAACTTTCTTGGGTGGTGTAAGCCAGGGAGCCTTGTTGGCTAGGCTTACGTAGACCCTCAGGCCAATAGCCTAGTACCTACCTATGAACCTATGAACTCTCCACTGCAAACAAATGGGAACACACCTCATACTCCTCCCCCAGTAAATACAACTTTAGAGATGTTGACCAATATTCTCAACCCTCCCATGACACAGGAGCCTTTTTTATTACAAGACCCTTCACTCCAGTTGAACACAATGATGACACATATGACAACAGCGAGAGGTAGGGGCAAGATGAGAGGGGAGAATGAGAAGCAGAGGAAGGAACAATTCTTCATTCACGGGTAAACCAATGAGGTCGACGAGCATAATGAGGAGTGTTTTTGGAATAATAGAGAACACGTTATCTTGTATGGTCTTCAACTTGACAGGAATTTAATGGATAAGCACTTACAACTACTCAATAGTGGTATAACAAATGCTTCACTTGATTTATATCTGTTCCTCAGAAAACTCAGTTTAAAACTTTTTTGAAGTGACAATGATGGCAGTGACGATGACATATCGTTACAAACAAAACTTGTATTAACACACTAAAGAAAAAAAGTTTTTTCACTCCAGTTCTTAACACCACATTAAACACTTTCCAAAACGTATGTGAACATGAGTTTAGAATTTTACTGAAACAGCCAAGCAACAATAAGTGGTTTAATCTTTCACCACAAGAACAACAAGCTTTAACTGAACTGAGTAGTGACAAAAACGTAAGAATCATGAAGACTGATAAAGGCACTGGGCTAGTTTTAATGGAAAGGGATATTTACATTAACAAAATTGAACTGATGTTAGAGGATAACCAATTTTACAAACCTGTGTCCTTGAGTGATGTTAACAAACATTTTACAGCTATAGATAGGTTATTGAAAAATCTTGAACTTGGACAGCATATTACACTACAAGAATACATGTTTTTACTAGTACAGAGACCCAGCCTAGGCAAATTGTTTGGCATCCCTAAAGTTCACAAAAATCCCAAAGACCCTGCCTTTCAGATTGACACTTTCCAACAAATGCACTAAAACAGAAGCTATTTCAGAATAATTGGACAGTGTATTCAATCCCCTTGTGCAGTTCACAGAATTTTATATCAAATATTCATGGGATTTCCTTAATTTACTGTATAATGCTACACTTGACTTTAACAACTGCATTTTAGTCACACTGGCCGTAGTTGCCTTATACACTAATATTCCACACCATGAAGGTTTGCAAGCCATTGAATTGTTTCTCAGTAAATATGTTGGTTTTAACATGAACAGAATTGAAACACTTGTCTCCTTAACCACTGCTGTTCTTACAAACAATTTTTAACATTTTAATGGCAGAATTTATCAGCAGGTTAAAGGAGTAGCAATGGGGGCCAAGATTGCAAATTTGGTGCTCGGCACTTGGGAGATAGAGACTGTAATACACTTGCCACAGTTTAATAAGGTTCACCTCTATAAACAATACATTGATGATATTTTTATTGTGTGGGAGGGACACAGTAATGACCTTGACAAGTTTATTCAATCTCTTTCAGACAGCATTCCCTTTTTGGACTTTGTCACTTCTAGTTGTGGGACACAAATTAACTTTCTTGACATTACTTTATCAATCAACAGCAACACTGGTCAGCTAGTTTCCAATGTTTATCATAAGGAAACATATAGAAACAATTTCTTAGATTTCCACAGCCAACACCCCCTTTTTATGAAAAGGAATGTACTTAGGGGTCAATTCATCAGATTGTCACATATCATCTCTGAGGACAGCACTTTTCAGCTTGAAAGTAGTTTTCTTTCACATATGTTTGCAAAACGTCACTACCCGGAGCAATTGATTTTTTATGTTTTTGCTGAGGTAGCTTCTTAAAGACACAGAAAGCACAAACCAATTCCAAAATTTGGTTTTGTTCCCAAATCTAACATTAATAATGAAGCCAACATAGATAGACAATGTAGCTTTCCACTACCTATTTGCAGGGACATGTACTCCATCAAAAATATTATACATAAAAACTTTATTATTATTACGGCTAACAATGAGTTAAGCAAAGTGTTAGGTTATGATTCTTGTTTTTCTTACAAAAGGGCTAAGACACTAAAAATGTAATTTGAAAAAGACACAGCACATTTTTGTGATAATCCTACTTTATCTACAGTCTCTAATGGTATGTTTTCTTGTTCTAGATGTGTTGTTTGCCCACATATTTACACTGGCACTTTTTTCAGTTTTCAACACTGTAATTTAACTGTTACATTCTACAAGCATTATGATTGCCACTCAATGTTTTATTTATGCTGGTATTTGCAACTCATGTCAGTCTTTTTATGTGGGAAAGACTATCAGGAAGCTTTCAGATCATGTTAAGTAGCATTTGGCAGCTATTAAAAAAGGTGACCATAGTAATGTAATGCACTAGGCAGACACAGTACTGTTTGTTCAAACTTCATTGGTTTAAAATTTTTTATTTTGGAACAGGCTGAGCAATATTTTGGTGACTGTGAAACCTTACTGGAACTCAAACAGTTACGTTGGCAACTGTTATTGAATGCTGAAACCACTCCCGGTCTTAATGATTACTTGAATTTAGAATATGCTCTGCGGTGGTTAGCTTAACCACCACACCACGCCCACAAAGTAGCAGCATTAGTTACTGTAACAACAGCTGTACATATTCTGTTTAAAGATTGGTTTATTTCTAGCTTTGATAGTTACCATTAGTTTCTATGTAACTGCTGTTTCTCCTGCTTCGTGCACAGTATTTATCTTTGATTCTGTACATTTGTATTTAGTTCTGAAGAAGTGTGTTATATCAATAAAGGCATGAAAGTGCTTAACAACAGTTCAGACTCAGTGTTTTATTCCATATTTATTATTTTTTTTTCACCAGTAAAAGAAGTTTATTAGTATTTTATATATATATATATATATATATATATATATATATATATATATATATATATATATATATACTTTAGTAGGTTTACTATTGTTTATTCGAATGGAAAAACATTTTCCGTTCAAATAAACGAATGGTAATACTGAAAGTAAAAAAAAACTAATGTTCACAATGTCGAACCAAATGCTCGACGCATTTGACTCGACATTGTTGTTTAAACCACCACTTCATAGCCGTGTAGGAGCTGATGTAAATCAAACTCCTATACAGCTATCACATTTTTGCAGGGGGCAAGACCCACTGCACCCCCCAATGTGGGAGGCTGTGCCCTCCACACCCCCTACTTATATATTCTAACTCCAGGATCACACTACAGTGGGGATGTGGATAAATTTCCACTCCCCACTGTACCATGATCTCCATGCAGATAGTCGATTTACACATATGCAAATGCAGTTCTGCATTCTCATAAGTCGAGTCGACTATCTGGTGCAAAACTGTTTGTGCATTCGACATTCTGTTTTTCGGCACATTGCAGCTGATAGAATGTCGTTCGCACAAACAATAGCAAACCACTTTGGTAGTACTGAATTACTAAAAATGTCAGAAATGGTCATCACGGCAATTGACATTCAAACACCAGAAGTTCCAATGTCAAACATCAGAACATTTTTTGATCTGCACTATACCGCAATCTCAATTCAAAATGTCAACTTCATATTAGCGAATTTTCAGTTCAACATTACGGATGTTGGTAGAACACACATTCAAGCAACCTGTTTTCATTGAACTGCATTTCCACATTTTGATTGTAAACTCTGTATATATATATATATATATATATATATATATATATATATATATATATATATATATATATACACATATTACTTCAGTAGCAGTGTTAATTTATTTTAAAAATAAATAAAATTCTCTACAGCTTACTTGTTCAAAACTACAAAGCCCTACAGGAGGAGCAGGAACCAGCAATAATGTTAAGCACCTGATCAATAAATGTGTGGAATGTTTTTCTCCCTGCAGTGTCATGATCTATCTGATTCACAGGATGGAAAGAAGCCTGTGAATATTGAATGATATGTTCATACAGAAAATAGCAAAAGCAGGATTGGCAGTAATGTGAGTTTTTCTTTATTCTTTGTGGCAAAAAGATATTAGCAGTGGACAGCTTTACAGAACAAATAGCACTATGTTAAATTACTGTGTAAATCATATTTTACTGTATTTTATTTATTTTCTATGGTTTGGGCACATGAGATATGCAAAGACAACAAAGAATTACTGTTGGGTCTATTTCTGAAGGAAAGTTATTTGCTGAGGCTGTTTGCTCATTATTCTTGCTTTGTATGAATAATACGAGTTCCATGAAGCAACCTGAAATACTCTGTCTTCAGTATGTGTAGAGCAAAGTTGAAATACATTACTGTGGCCAGTGGCCACTATTTTTTATCGCAGCCAAGGATCTGAAGTGTACACAGTCAACAAAGTGCCTACAAGTGTTGCATTCAGGTGAAGGCTGTCATTGAATGGAAGTAATAGATCCTCATCATTTGTTCTGTTTAAGCAGTCACTAATCTGGCTTTGCAAGACTACTGTTCATTTCTGTGAAGTAAGCTGGAATATCTTATTGTGATTGTTGTGTGTTTGTGTGAAACAAATCTGAAATGCATTACTGTGGCTGTTATTTTCTTACTACTATCAAACATCTGAGGTATACACAGTCAATAAAGTGTCTATAATTGATGAGTTTGGATGCTGTTTGTAAATAAAAAGTGACTTAACCATGCTGATGTTTGATCAATATTAAACAATTGTCAATGATCTAGCTTGGTGGGAGTATTTTCATGCAATGTATTATATTATGCTTGTGTGTGTGTGTGTGTGTGTGTGTGTGTGTGTGTGTGTGTGTGTGTGTGTGTGTGTGTGTGTGTGTGTGTGTGTGTGTGTGTGTGTGTTGGGGTTTGCTGCAGTGTACTTATAAACAAGATGGCCATAATTTCTTTCACTTTCCATTACAGTCAGACAATATCACTGCATACAATAAGTGCTAGTCTTTGATCTTGTGATAAACCTCATTTACAACAATGCTAGCATGTATGTTGTATGTGCATGCATGAAAAATCAGTGCATCTTGTGAATCGCCAGGCTTTAAAGGACAGCAGCAGTAAGAGAGAGAGAGAGAGAGAGAGAGTGTGTGTGTGTGTGTGTGTGTGTGTGTGTGTGTGTGTGTGTGTGTGTGTGTGTGTGTGTGTGTGTGTGTGTGTGTGTGTGTGTGTGTGTGTGTGTGTGTGTGTGTGTGTGTGTGTGTGTGTGTGTGTGTGTGTGTGTTTGTGAAAATAAGAAAAAATGTGTTGCCAAAAATATAAATCGCCAGAGATTCTGGAGGCCTCACATACCACAGACTGCATAAGTGGATTTTGATTCAGGGTTAGTAGTGGTATCTGTCCTGTACTCCACCTAGAATAAAACTGGCCCCATTGTGAGGTGTGCACAAAAGTCACTACAGCTTGTGTAGGGGCATTGCATGTTCATTATTTCCTTAATTTTCCTCACAATCAAATCTCAAAGGTATGTGCAGGTAATCCCTACAGTTTGACTAAGAAGAGAGTGGTCATTATGTCTTTAACTTTCCTCGCAAACCTTAGAGGTGTGCACAGAAGGTCACTACAGCTTTTTTGTAGCTGGGGACTGTATGGTCATTATTTCTTTAATTTTCCACCCAAATGCAGACATATGGTATCTGTAGCTTATCTGAGGCCTGGAGACAGTGTAATCTGTAGTTCTTTAAGTTTCCTTACAATACATTTGCTCAGAATCAAACCTCAGAGATGTACACAGACAGTCACTGTAGCTTGTCTAGAGGCAGTGCACCATTCAGTACTAACAAGTTGAAATATATTAGTGTGATCTTTATGTTTTCACTTTACTCACAATCAAGCATCAGATGTACACTGGTGGCTATATTTTGGGGGTAGGGGTAAGGAAACATGTAATTTATAAATATTTGTTGGCACTGGGTTAAAATACCTTACTGTGCTCTATTTGTTCTTTCACTTTCATCCCAGTCTGATATCAGAAGCATAAACAGAATTTGGCTGTCTTCTGGTGGTAGGAGGGGAATGGAATCATTCTACAGATATATATGACTATGGCTATTTGTTCCTTTACTTTAGTTCTAATCTAATACAAGAGGGATACACAGAAATACAGGAATTCAAAAGGTTAACTTTTGGGGGGATAGGGAAGCAAGCACTATTCAAAGATATGATTTCTGTATATTTTAAAGTTATTTGTCTTTTCAAGTTATTGGTAAACTGCTGTTTGCTCAGATTTGAAAAATATGCCATGGGCACAGCTTCTTTCTTCCTTGGAAGAAGAAGAAATACCAAATTTCTTTCCTTAATCGTGATTTTTGTTCACGCCATCATTGATTGAAATAGTTGGAAAAAAGCTCTAAAATACAACTCAGAGCATTTACAGCATCTACGGCCCTGTGGCTTCTGGGGAACTAGTGGTCCTAAGACCTCTGTCTTAATTCAGTTATTTTCTCCATAGTTATTAACTCATTCCCTCCAGTACATTTCTTTTGAGTGTGCACTTTTAACTCCCACTGGGTGTAGTTTGAGCCTTTAAAAAATGAAGTTATCACCTTACAGTTCAAACAAATAATCATATTTCTGGACCCATAAGTGTTACGAAAGCTCTGTGAATGGCAAACTATTCAGGATAAATTAATCTTTACATTAGTGCATTCATTCAGTTTGATACTTTAAATTGGATTTTATAAGCCAAAATAAAGGCAGTGAATATTAATGTTGGAATGCTGTATAAACAGCGTATCATATCTCAGTAACCATTCAAGCAATTCACATACTTCTAGCAGGATTTTCCTCATACAGCTGGAAGTTTTCATATGAGGCTATGCAGTTATGTCTGTGTTACCTCAATGTTACTATATTTAGAGAAATATGAAAAATATTATAATACAAATAAACAGTATACAAATCATATTCAATATCTCTGCAGCTGCATTAGACAGAGGTCAAATATCAATACAATTGTGTTTGCCATCATGTATATTTTAAGATGAAATCTTTCAATACCTTATATATAGCATGGCCTTGGAATTATTAATGCAAATATGAACAAGCAATATTTGATGCCTAGATGAGTCAGCAAGAGGTATGTTTTTGGTTAGTTAGGGTATATCGAAAGTGCAGAAAAAAGAAGAGTTGCAATACAAAATGTGCGATAACAAGAAAATAGTAATCAGGGTCACTGGGTAGAAGGAGGGGTAGCAGTGGAAAACAAGGGGTACACTGGAGCCCATTACCTTTGGATCTACTTAACCTAAGGCACACCCTGACTCTAGTTAGTTTCTATGGGAGTATTGCCACACTCTAAACTGTATTATGCATTCTGACTACTATTGAAAGCCACAGACACATTCATATACTCAAATATAAAAAAAAATCAAAAGATTGAGGAAAAATAATAAAAAAATAACAAAATCAGTGGCTTGTTCCCCTACCTCTCCCATACCCCCTTCTAATTATATATACTAACTTCAAGATCGCTCTACAGTGGGGAAAGGGCAACTTCCTGATTCACCACTGTTCACAATCTTATACAGAGACAAAGCTGGTAATGATCAATCAGCTGATTTCTGATCAGCTGTGCTGCCTTTTTTTTCTGTGTATACATGCATACACACACATGCAGCTATGAACTTGTCTCTGTAGAATTAGGTATTTTATACACTTAGTCTTATTAGTTAGTGTTAGCTACATATACTTTTAAAACAAGTTAGTAGTGCTTATTGGTTTGCATAGTGTTCACTTTTAAATGTAGCAGGCTGCCTGTTATAAAAGTAATAGCACAATAAGAAACTATTTGATTATTTTCTAAGTTTCAGATGTTGCATTCTGCATTAAAATATATGCATAAATGTTGACGGTACTAGCTTCATCACATTTATCAGTGTGTGTGTGTGTGTGTGTGTGTGTGTGTGTGTGTGTGTGTGTGTATATATATATATATATATATATATATATATATATATATATATATGAATATTTGAATATGTATACGTATAGATACATATATATTATTTTTCACTTGCACTTATATGCAGCAGTAGTACACAATAATAGTAGCTTATGTCAAGATATTGTAAAACCTGTTCCCAGCATGCATGGCAATGCAGGGTTTCCACACTACTTGCTGTATAATCTTATATCAATATCTCCCCTACATGCACACACACACACACACACACACACGCACACACACACACACACACACACACACACACACACACACACACACACACACACACACACACACATATCATTTCTGCTTGTTCCATACAGAATTATTTAATTAGCACATTTCTACAATGGTTGACTATTTTCATTGAATTTAAACTTATTATTGCATTTTTGACAAGTAGTCTCTCAAAGTAGTTGCTTCAGACTTTAAGATTATAGTTATTAAAAGCAATTACCATATTTGAAACAAGGTCAAACAGAAAATGGATCTGAAATATGCTAATCATGGCATTTTAGTAGCCTGTATGTCTAAGCCATGGATAATCTAACTTGCAAACTTAGTACGTCATGCAGTGACCACCCAGTAAATCTAGGTCAGACATCCACAACTGTAATATCTATGTAGCATATAATCCTCCCGTCCCTGCTTTCCTGAGATACAAATGGAAATGAGTTTTCATGGTGATAGCCTGGCTGAGTCATCTTTCATGTATGAGCATCAATAGGTGATACAAAACAGATAATAAATGAATGTCTGCAGCAATCTGAATTACTGTGTCAGATTACATGAGGCCATCTGAAACACTGGATGAGCCAAAGACCTGACGAGTTGCTTTCTGCATTGATGCAGGCCAGTTTGAAACATTGAATGAGGCATAGACCTGCCGAGTTGCTTTCTCTGATAAAGATGCATCAGTGGATGTCAGTCAGGGTACATATGAGTCTGAAACAGTGAATGACCCAGAGACCTGACGAGCTGCTTTCTCTGATAGAGGTACATTGATGTAGGTCAGTCAGTGTACAGGTCAGGGGTCACATTGCAGCTGCTCACTGATGCATGATCTCCCAGCACTTCAACATGGTCATATTCATTAACATTCTGCATATATATATATATATATATATATATATATATATATATATATATATATATATATATACATATATATATATATATTGTAAAGTACTAATTAAAGTGAATTTAGTGAAAAGAAGCTATTGTAGATAGGGGTCTATATCACAGTAATGCTTTTGCATGTTTTTACCCAACTGACCTACAAACATAGATATGCAAACCTGAACCTGAACATAAATGCATCTGTACACACATACTCAAGCACACTTGAGCATATGTATGAAATATACATGCACACAAAGATGGAGAAGCATGCAACCACACAAAAGCGTAGATAAACCACACACACACAACACACACACACACACACACACACACACACACACACACACACACACACACACACACACACACACACACACACACACACACACACACACACACACACACACACACACACACACACACACATATACACTGTCACCAAAACATTCACACACAAATATGCACACTGTATTTGATCAGAATCTGCATGTGCAATGACTCCTGTAAAATTACAGCATTATGACAGAATAAAGATACCTGCTTTTAATGGCCATATTTCACTATCCAGTTTAGCTGCAGACAAGTAGCCATTCCTGTGGTGTTAACATCATGCTTGCTACATGTACAAGTTAATAGCAAAAATCAAGTAAATTTACTGTGCTTGCTTCAGGAAACCTTGCTAATCCCTTTAATATATATACCTTTTCCCCATGTTATTTGATACTGACACTTGTTCATTATGACTTCACATCCTTCTATGATCATGTCGACATCATTCCTGAAGCATGTGCAAACAGTTGCTCATACTGATTTCCATTCAGGAACTGTACGTGACACAAATTACAGATCTTCCTAATGAGAAGTGGACAATACTTCACTAGCTAGCTGTGCCAGTAAGCATCATAACTCTAAACTAAGTGCGATTCAGTGTCAGCACCAAACCAAAACATCTGTATGCTGGAGAAAAGCATTAGCCTGCAAGGCATTTATGACATATTTCTACAAATTATTTCTTAGGTTCATAGATTAGTACTAAGCTAACTGCCCTTGCAAGCCATTTTAAGCCTAGCCAATTGTCCCTTGTGAGACTCAAACCCTGCACCTTGTGCTTGCAAGGAAAACACCTTAACCATTAGGCCACCCTCTCAACCATGTTGTGCTGTGTTCAAGCCTATGTCCCAAGAAGTACTATTGACATGCTAGCCTAGAGGTCAGGAGCAGTATGAGATCAGTGCACTTCAGTTCTAGTAGCATTGCTTGATATACAGCTTGATACAGAGTAACTGTACACATCAGCTCACTCAGAAGCACAAAACAGCTTAGATACATGTATAAGTAGGTTCATAGGTTGATACTAGGCTATCTGCCCTAGGGCATTTACAAGCCTAGCCAGAGTGTGTTTGGCTTTCGACACCCTTCTTAGATTAGTTTACTGTGCCTCTGTCTAGCAGTGACACAGAAGAGATCCCAGGGGTAAATTTACGATCTCCCATCCAAACGTCAAGATTCTTCTTGAAGAGGGTCATTGAAGGGCTCTGTCTGACATGGATTAGGATTTTGTTCCAGAGTGAGGGGAGCCTCTGGGATATGAATCTGTCCCTCCAGCATGTTCTATTTATTTCTGTGCTGAGGTTTAAGTCACTGGAGCGTGTAGTTCTGATGAATTTGGATTTCTTGAGGTGGAGCATGTCCATTAATTCTGGGTTGGACATGACTTTATACGTCAGGCACAGATTGCCTCTGAGTAGGCGGTAAGCAACTGAGCAGAGCTGGAGTTTCTCTAGCCTAACTGCATAGGGCATCTGTTTGAGTCCCTTGATCCTCTTGGTGAGGTACTTTTGGGGTCTTTCTAGTTGTAGCAGGTGTCGGGTAAGGTACATCCCAAATGGGGCATTGTATTAAATTATGGGCCTGATAAATGATGAGTAGAGAGGCACAATAACCTCTCTTGATCTAGATGTGAACCCCTTCATGATAAGGTGGGCTATATAGAATGCTTTCTAACCACTTTGGCAATGTGATTGTCAAAGGAGAGATTGCAATCTACTTGGGTCCACAAATCCCTAATTACTTCTTCCGTACTTAATGGATTACCACCTATGTGGTAATTTGTGGGCACTTTGTTTTTCCCAAAGGGGATGACTATGCACTTTTTGGCATTTAGCTTTAGGCCATGGCTCTGGCACCAGTTATCCATCTCTGTGAGACCTTTTTGGAGGATGCTTGTGTCAGCTGGCAAGTCGATTATGGCCCCCAGTTTGCAGTCATCTGCAAACTTTGTCAGCCATAGTCCTCCTGTGTTAGCCTGTACCTCAGAGAAATATATACCGAACAAGAGAGGTCCCAGGACTGAGCCTTGTGGGACGCTACTTGTAACTGGTTTAGAGTCTGATAAGGCACATGCAATTCTGACCATGTGGGTTCTATCCCTAAGCCAGTTTTCAACCCATCTTGTGACATAGGGGTTGATATTTAAGCTGGTAAGCTTATTTATGATGCCCAAATGGGGTATTGTGTCGAAGGCTTTTGCAAGGTCAAGGTAGGCTGTGTGGACTACCTTCCCTTCGTCTATGGCCTTGGTGACTGTTTCAAAGAAATTGACCAGGTTCAAGATGCAAGATCTGCTCTTAACAAGGCCGAATTAGGTAGGATCCAGTGTTTGAAGGTTCCCAATGTCTTTGTTTATGAGTTCCATGATGATATGCTCCATAGCTTTGCAGACCAGGCTAGTTAGGCTTATAGGGCGATAGTTTCCAGGATCCGTTGTGGCACCACCTTTATGGAGTGGGACCACTGTTGCTGTATGCCATTCTTTGGGTACATATCCTATTGTAAGGCTGAGACTGAACAGTGATTTTAAGTGAGGGTTCAGTTCTTCTTGGAGCTCATGTAAAACGCAGCCCGGGACACCGTCCGGTCCCATTGATGCTGTGTTATTTGCTTTGGAGAGGGCAGCTCTCATCTGTGCATCTGTGATGTTAGGGAGGCTACACTCTGTTGGGATAGTCATTTGCTCATTTTGGGGGGGGGGAGTTTGCACTGAACCTGTCTGCCAGGATGTTGGCAATGTCTGTGGGTTCAGTGTATTTTTTGTCATTTTGCACTAACTCAGAGCATATCTGGGAGTTTCCACCCAGGTTTCTGACATAACTAAAGAAAGCCTTGTGATTATATTTAGCGTCTTGTGCAATTTTTCTTTCGAAGCTAGCCTTAGATGATTTTATGAGGGATTGTAGTTTCTTGCTAGTACTGATCAGAATTGCCTTCCCTTACAGGGATTTTGCTCTATCATGTAGTAGCGTCCTCCTTCTGTTGTACAGCTTACTTATGGCTGGGGTCCACCAGACAGGTCTCCTTCCTTTGGAGGAGTGTGCCTTGGTTTTATTTGGGATAGCACAATCCATGCATTCCTGTAGGTATCCATAGAATGCATTTGTAAAGGATTCTGCGGTTTGGGCCATATTTTCCACTGGCCCTGGGGCTTTGAAGGATTCCACCTCGGCTTTGAGAAGTGGGAAGTTTGCTTTTGAGAAGTTTTTGACTGTGGTTTCCTTTTCTGGGGTTGGGGACAGGATATGGATGTCCATAGTGATTAATTTATGGTCAGATCTTACCAATGAGGAGTATACCTCTGGAATGGAACATAGAGTCCCCATGTTGGTGATGATTAGGTCCAATATGTTTTCCCCTCTTGTGGGAGTGGTGACCAGTTGTTCCATAGCATTTGAGTTTATAAATTCTAGGAACCATTGGGCTAGGGTGTTGGGGCTTGAGTAGTGCTCCCAGTCTATGTTTGGGTAGTTAAAGTCACCCAATATAATGGTGTTTGGAGAGACCTTCATATTCTCCAGTGTCTTCAGGAAAGCCAAGTGGGGTTCCTGAGTTTGGGAAGGTGGTCTGTAGCAGGCTACAAACTGGAAGGCAGTTTTGCCCACTGTTAGTTCCACAAGGATGGTCTCAGATGCTTCGTGCAGTGCCACTAGCCTGGAGGTATGGGTATCTTTGATGAATATGGATACTCCCCCTCCTGTTGTGGTTCGGTCTGAGTTTTGGGGCTGAAAAGCATGGTATGAGGTATAGCCTGGTAATGCTGGGGTGCTCTTGGGAGCCTTGAACCAGGTTTCTGTTACTGCACAGATATCGATATTCTCCATACTGAGGAGAGCCTCGAGTGCATGCATCTTGAGGTTTAGACGTCTGGCGTTGAGCAGCATTACCCTTAGTTTCTTTTTCCTTGTGTTGTCTAAGGAGGCGGGTTTGTCTTTTGAGCCTTGCCTAAAAAAGGCACTATGGGGGTGGCAAGAGCCTTGGCCAGTATTCGAAAACACTGGGGTGACAGCTGCAAGCCTTCCCTAATGAAGCAATGTGGCTTGTCAAGCATGTCATCCCAGTCTGACAGACACTGGATCCCCTTTGAGTGACACCAATACTTTAGCCAATTGTTGAAATTGATCATTTTGTCTTTATACTGTGGTATCATTCTTGGTGAGGGTAAGATGCTACTCAAGGTCAGGGTCATACCGGCCTGGGCCACATGATCAGAGAGCTCCTCTATGTCTCTTTTCATGTAATCCAGGGAGTGTAAATTTCTCCAGATTATACTCTGTAAAACCACACAAGAGTTAACTTTCCATCAGTCACAATAAATTATGATTACATATTTGTTATAGCAAAAAATAAATAAATAAATAAATAAATAAAAAACTCACAGTGTTACCCTCTGTCAAACAAAGTCATGAAAAGATGATCATTGCCTCACTGGCACATGCTGATTAGCCTCATAAATACTTCTTTTTTGCTAGGCAAGTGCCTGACATATGACTCTTTACCTGTAACAAGTACTTACCCACCATATGACAATGATATTTGGCATACATCGAATTTTCATTGACAATGATTATTTATATGTATTCATGCTTCATCTGCAATGGCTTTATGTGAACTGTCCCCTGTACTGAGTATTGTCTACAATGAAACTGTGACAATACTGAAATCATGCGAGTGTGCGCGCGCAGACACACACACACACACACACATATATATATATATATATATATATATATATATATATATATATATATATATATATATATATATATATACATTCTCAACTAACATCAATTGCTCTTATGAGTATATGTAAAAGGAGCTATTATTTTAGAACAAATCTAAAATGTTTGCAAATAAGTAGAAGTATACCTATTTTTGCAAGGGGTCAAGCCTCTCTGTACTCCCACGCCCCTTGCTAATTATATATATCAATTCTGAGATCACACAGTAGTGGAGCAACAATGTGATGCCTTTATGAGTGTAAGTACAAGGAGCTATCATTTAGAGTGAATCCGAAATGTTTGCCAATAAGTAAAAGTAAACCTATTTTTACAGGGGGCAAACCCTTCAGTATCCCCCCATTCCCCCTGCTAATTATATATACTAATTCTAAGATCACACAACACTAGAGCAGCAATGCAGTCTCATACAATAGGCTGTCAGCAAAAACTCCATACAAAGGAATGTTTGCTCATATGTGCATTCCCTTTTATTTATAGGTCAAAAAGCATTTGCTCATATGACTGTTCAATGTTTTGACATGTATATATATACATGGGATCTGTACAGATCCCCGATGGCACTTTCTGCCGAAGCAGAAATCACTGAATATAAATAATCAAAAGCGCTGCTCACCGAAGCAGCACTTTCGGTTAAGTATGCTGGTTGTGCCGATCGCACTAAGGTGCGGTTAAGGGAGAATTCCCTTTTCCCCACTGTAGTGTGACCATGGAGTGTGAATATAAAAGTAGGGGGGTGTGGGGGGTGTGGAGGCACAGCCTCCCCACACAGGCAGTGCAGGGGGGCTTGTCCCCCTGCATAAAAGAAGATTTATTGTTTTTTTTGTTTTTTTTTCAGATGCACTTTAACGAAAGCGCTTTTTCGGTGAAAGTGCTTTTGTTAAAGTGCATTCGGTTATTGTGGATTCGGACTATTGAACTTTAGTTCAATAATCCTAGATCCATATAAATATATATATATATATATATATATATATATATATATATATATATATATATATATATATATATATATAGATAGATAGATATATAGATAGATAGATAGATATTTCATATTCATGGCACATGAGTAAAACAGATGATAAATACCAAATGCGCAAAGTGAACACTGTTGCAAGAATGGTCCATGTGAATGGACTGCATGGGAGAACTCACATTTTTCGCCAAACTATAGCAACTTCAGAATTAATTATATAAAGTGAGGGGTGCAAGACCATATGCATCTGCAGAGGAGTGAGCTCCATACAGAATGCATAACTTCCTGTGTCTAACATGCAAGTCAAATGACATCAGAAATACTTGGTCTAGAGATCTAACCCTTTTCTGCAACATCAGTAGAATGGCATGGAGGGACAAGTATATTTCACAGAGGATACTGCAGCTAGGGAACAAACTTCAAGTTCTTTGAACAAACAAAGTTCATCCCTGTTCATTTTCAAGCACAACTTAGATCTATGGATGGGAAACAGAAAATGTACCCCAGGACTACTAATGGACAAACAGATCTCCTAAATGTTTATCCCATGAATTGGTCACCTCAAATTATCTATGGTATGATCCCAGTTATTCTTATTAGGTTTAATATATAATTATCAGCCATGGGGTAGGTAAGACCAATTTATAACCAAATGGGATAGGTTATTTCATGCAAAAAAAAGGGAAATTTGCCAGGCTTAAATTGGCCTGCAAGGGCAGCTATCCTAGTACTTATCTATGAACTAGGCAGTGTAAATGGAGTGGCCTTTGTCCACAGCTTCAATTACCTGTTAAAAGGTTTACAAAGTTAAGTTGACAGGGTTTGCACTTAATAATGCTAACTGTGTTCTGGTTTTAAAAAAAAAAAAAAAAGCAGTAGATCACCTATGTCTGTACATATATGATGTACTCCACAACCCCACACATAAGACTCGTGAGACTAATGCATCTGTTGTTGCCTGAATTGATGGCAGGACCATCACTGTACACTGGAAGTTCAACAAACATCAAAGTACATAATCACTGGAGAGTCTGAGATCAAAAGGTTAGGAAAAGGCTCAGTCAGCTATATTTATCTCTGACAGGGATGTTACCTTGGGCCTATAAAAGTGCCAGTTTTAGCTTTGGATGGGGCTGATAGAACTTATGCTATGGTAATTTTTTGGGGCGGGTGTTTGGGGATAGGGAGAATAACTGAGTTGGTGGGAATAGGGAGAATAACTAGTGGGCATGGAAAACTGGAACTAGATTGATCTGCGCTTGGATATTGGCTATTTGTCTGGAATCTGCTTGAACAATAAATATTATTGTAGACAAACACATTTGGGTGTTACTTCTTAGTTTTCCAACAAAAATGATGAAGGATTTATTGTTGCCTTTGGTGGATGTGATTAACCTAAGCTTATACTCAGCCTTACAATTTTGAAGGGTACGTTTAAGACTTTCAAAATTAACCAAACCAGAAAAAAAAACATGTGGCATAAACCAATAACTGACAAAATGCACAAATCAGTCACATTTCCCTAAGCTAATTCAGTGCTTTCTTGAGGCGAGGAGATGTGGATTTGTTGCATGAGGATTTCTGTTTTAACAATTTATTGTAAGGACTATTGATTATTTTATTTTCTTAACAATTTATTGATAAGAGTATTCTACTACAAGGTCTTATTCTTAAATTGATTATATTTGACGTGAATCCTGATGAATTTCTCAATGCAATTGTTTAGACATAAGCAGAAACTGGAAGTAAAGTTGGCAGCCTTGGTGATGGGATCAGACAGTAGAAAGTTACTATGGAAGATATTTACATCATCTGTGAGTTATAATAGGTTTGTTTTTGAGAAATCTCTAAAGAGTATGAAACTGGCAATTAGTTCAAGAGAGTTGATGTTAGTGAATACCACAGCATCATGCATAATTGTTATTGGTGGCATATGTTTGCCAGTTTGTGCCTATGAAGTTAAAGTTACCTAGGAGAAAAGCACTGGGATGTATGGTAATTTTATGTAAAGCATTTTGTTAATTATGGTGCTGGATAAGAGGCACAGAAGATGATATGTAGATAACAATGAAATGGAAGTTAGATTTATGCAGTGTAACTACTTAGACAACATCCCATATTGGATTTTTTTCTGGTAACATCCTCAGCTTTGGAATGCAGATCCTAAACAGATACAGGAATGTCTGAAAAGGAGGAGCACTTGTGAAATGATCCAGGATTTTAGCCTTCAAAACAGAATAGGGCTAATTTGATATTGTGTCGATATGTACGAATGATGTGTGCATTTGAACACTGATTATGTATTACATTTCCCACAATAAGTTAATGTTTAGTGGCTTACAATATTTATTTATTTGTTTTTGCTTTCTTACTCTCTTTTATCATCATCATCATCATCACAACCCTTTTTCCCAATTTTCTTTATTGGGTCAGGATGTCATGTCAACTGTTGCCATGTCTCTCAATTCAATGCCACTCTCTTACCTTCTTTGACAGTTATGCCTGATTGTTGCAGGTCTTCTCTCACACAATTCATCCATCTCTTTGTTGAATGTCCTCATTTCCTCTTGGCTTATTCCTGCATGTCCCAAATCTTCTTTATCAGATGGTCTTCTGCTTCTCTGCACGTGCCCGAACTACTGTTTCCTGTTCTGCTTGACCTTCTCTGCAATTGGAGCTACTTTGCCTTCTGCACTGATGTCCTCATTTCATAGTCTGTCTCACAGCGTGCATCCTATCACCCATCTTAGGTGCATCATCTCCATCACCTCTAGCTTCCTCAGCTTCCCTGCCTTTACTGTCCAGGTTTCTGTACTATACTGCAATACTGGTTTCACCACTCTTTTGTACACTTTAGCTACGGTGGTGGTGCTGCGGTAGCATTGTCACCTCACAATAAGACATCCTGTACGATTCTCAGCTAAAGTGTCTTCTGTGTTGAGACGTGTGTAAATGGGCATACCTTCGTTGAAGGTTGTGCGTCAGGCCTGGCAAGTCGGTACATAAAAAATCTACTGCCAATCATTAGTGGGCCGCAGTTCCGCTGTGGCGACCCCTAACCGGGAAAAAGCTGAAAGATACAACAACAACAGCCCTTCATCTTTTTGGCATTCTTCTATCATATACTATAAATGACACTCTGTGTCAGTTGGCTTCAGCTCCTCTGATTCTAGCTTTGACCTCCACATTCAGATATCCCATCTCCTCAATCGCCTTTCCCAGATACTTGAAGCTGTTAACCTTTTCCACTATTTTCCTTTCTGTCTCATTTCTTAGCTTCATCTAATTCTCCCATTTTCTGCCATTACAACTGTCTTATCTGACCTCAGTTTTATCCTGTGTCCCTTCTGGTTTGCATTCCATTCACCTATCCTTTGCTGAGCTTCTTGTTCAGAGTCTACCTGTAATGCCACATTATCTGCATACAGCAATGCATCAAATACATTCCTCCTGCCTATTTGGTATTGTAATCCATCACCAATAGGAACGTCAGTGGGGTCAGAGTCGAACCCTTATGCACACCCATTCCCACTGAGGACCGCTGTTTGAAAACAAACACTGTTCATACATAAGACATTGGGACCTTTCAGACAGCCTGCTCTGATTCTACCAATATTTCTGGGACTTCAAACTACTGCAGGACTGCCCAAATCAAGTATCTTGGGACTTTGTCAGTGCTTTCTCCAAGTTTAGGAATGTCCATTTTGACTCTTTCCTTATCACTAGCCTCTTCTCAACTATCTGTCTCACTGCAAACATCAGGTCAGTTGTGCTGCGGCCTAATCTGAATCTGAACTGCTCTTCTCCCATTTTACTTTCTTCTGCTCTGTGTATTTATTTATCACTTACCCTCCCCAGCACTTTCATGCAGTACAAGAGTAGTTTGATACCTCTGTACCAGCCATAGTTGTGAAAGTCACCTTTGTCCTTCTACACTGGCA
Organism: Protopterus annectens; assembly: GCF_019279795.1. Lineage (NCBI taxonomy): Eukaryota > Metazoa > Chordata > Ceratodontiformes > Protopteridae > Protopterus > Protopterus annectens. The sequence goes on from NC_056728.1 coordinate 14,691,922, forward strand.
ATAATATACTTACTGTCCAGTCATCTGGGATACACCAATTACACCATACTGCTATGGGTACCCTCAAGAGTCACTTCTGCCCTAACTCACCCAACATCTTGATCATATCTTCTGTGACCTAATCTGAGCTTACTGCTTTCTCTGACTTCTTTTTCCTTAGTGCTGTTCTTACATCTTCTAGGGTGGGTTCCTCCTCTTTTCTCATTGTTGGTTGTATATGAGGTAATATAGCTTCTGTGGTATTTTCTTCATTCAGAAGCTGCTGGAAGTACTCATTCCATCTGCCTTTGACGTCTTGTTTTCACACTAACAGAGAACACATCTAAAAAATACACTATAATTGTTTTTTTTTACAATTTGTGCACATAGTAACATGAATATGTGTCACGTAATATTTATTAATTTATTTTATCTGTCTCTTTCTCTTTGTTTACCAGGAACGTCTGACTGGGATAAAACCTTTTCTCAGCAGAGGCCTTGGGAGAAATGTTCCACATTTAACATCAGTACATAAAATACAGTTACAAGATATCAGAAGGAACATAAAATACAAAACATGGGTACAAGTACATACCTAAGAGAAAAAGCTTTACAATAGCTTACATGTCATGTGATCACATACATACATACATACATACATACATTTATTTATGTATTTATTTATTGACATTTGATTACCAGGAAAGTCTGACTAGGTAGGAGCCCATTTTCAGTGCAGGCCCAGGGAGAAAAGCTCCAAAATATTACAAAAGATTTTAACAATAATTATTTTACAGTCTTTAAAATAAATATACAAACAACTACAGTTTAACTAATTATACAAAATTATACATAATATGAAACATTGGCTAAGAAAAGATACAGATATATGAAATTGATTTAATAGTTAGAGAAATGTTAGCCAATTTATGGAAATTAAAGCTAAGCTAGTGTAATACAAACAGGAATTACAATACAAAGTGAGAGAAAAGCAGACTTATGTCATATATATATATATATATATATATATATATATATATATATATATATGTCATATATATATATATCATATATATATATATATAGAGAGAGAGAGAGAGAAAGCTAAGACAGGGAAACTGATAGAAGTAAGGAAGTGGGTGAATAAGGGAGGGTAAGGAGATGTAAAGTATGAACAGATATTTGTTCATATTTAAGGATATAGTTAATCCTGGTGTTAAGCAAGAACAGAGACAGCTATTGGCTAGGAAGCCTTTCAGAGCAGTTTTGAAAGACGGGAGAGAGGGTACTGACCTGATGTATGCAGATAAGGATTTCTAGGCCTTAGCAACATGGTATGAGTACAGACAATGCCCAGCATATTAGATAGGTTTGTGGATTAACAGGAGTTTTTTCTCAATGGATCATAATCACCGATTGGGAACATAGTTGTGTAGAATGTTATTTAGTGTTAGACAAGCAGAAAATTTTGAATAATTTTATAGGTGTAAGAAGCTGTGTATATGTAAGTTTTTGGGGGTAGATCTAGCCAATTTAGGCTTTTTAGTGCTATACAGGTGTATGGTTCTGAAAGGGCATTTGCTGCAAATTTAACAACTTTGTCATAACATTGTTCAAGTTTTGATTTTTTTGATGCCTGGAGGTTAGTAAGGATGGGAGCACCATAAAGAAATGGTGGGGAGGGGATCAGTAGGGGCAACTGTAGCTTTAGTTGTGTCAATGAGAAAGTTTTGGGCTCTATAAACATGCATAGTTTTTGATGATTTTTTCTTATGCAGTTTTGTATGTGCAGGTTGAATTTAACAATATCATAACTATCATCCCTAATAATCTACTATGAAAAATGACTTCAACGGTTGTATTATTGAGAGAGGATTTTACATTTTTTTTGTTTGTTTTGTTTTTTAATGGGAATGGGGTTTAGGAAAAAAATAGTAGTTTTTAAGATTTAGCATGAGTTGTGAGTTACAAATCCATGTTTCAGCTGCTGTTAAAGCTTACTGGGTATTTTTTGGAGGTGTGGCATGTTGTTAGATGTGCAAATGAGTGTGGAGTCATTTGCATACTGTATTAGGAAGGCCTGCTGTATAGGCATGTGGAGGGTGCTGGTGAAATGTTAAAGAGGAGGGTACCAATGATAGAGCCTTGTGGTACACCAGTGGTGACTAGGAGGTACGGAGAGAGGGTGGAGTGCTATTTTACTGAGTGATACCTATTGGATAGGTAGTTTTTGAACCACAGAAGGGCGGGCTGAGAGAGACCTAATAAGGACATTTGAAGTAGAAGTTTGCTGTGACAAACTGCGCTGAAGGCTTTAGACAAGTCTAGAAGTAAGGAGGAGACTAGTTTGCCATTATCACTAGCTTTATTGAGAGTATCTATACAGGTTAGAAGTGCAGTGTTAGTACTATAGGAAGGAGAGAAACTATGTTGTGCGGGGATAAGAGTTCATCCAATATCTGTGAAATAAGAGTTGAACTGCTTTGCAGTTTAGAGTGATGAGTTATTGAAAGAGGGTTAGGGTTAAATTTATGACTTGTATACAAAATTTCTTTAATGGCTGTCCAGAATTTTATAGAGTTGAGTTTACTATTATACTGAAAGTTATTATACTATAGTTCTTGCCTTAATTAATTTGATTTTTAGTCCAATTACAAAGCATTCTGACATTTTTGAGATGCTGTGGTGGTTTATATTTTTGCCATATGCTTTCTATGCATTTTCTCTACTCTTTTTGGATAGCAGAATTGCATTCTTTGTTTTTAGTCTCTTCCTTTCTTCCTTCTACGAGGTGCAAGGGTATTCATGACATTCAGGAAAGTTGTACTGAATTCATTTACAGCATCATCTAAAAGAAGATTTTTTAGGAATTTCCAGTTAATAAATGATAGGGTACTAATGAACATTTCTGTGTTAAACATGAAAATGTTGTGTGTTATTTTATAAACATGCTGTTTAAGTGGATGCGTGAGATGTCTTGTTTTTAATTACTCCAAGCCTTTTGGGTTTCTAAGACCATGACAGGAATGGGCCACATTCCTAAGTAAAAGTATGATTTAAGATCATGAAATTAGTATTGTTTCAGTCTTTGATGTTAGCCAGAAGTGCTCTTCACAGCACCCTAAATGTGCTCAGCAATGACCCCTTCTGCAAATCTTATGCAGGTACATGTATCGGTAAAATATCTAAGTACAATTGTAAATTCTTATTTATGAGATCTGTTGCTCCTACTACTACTGGAACTGTCTGGTAATCCTTCTTTCACATTGCCCTCATTTCTGCCTGCAAATCCTGGTATTTTATGAATTTGTGTCTTTCTGTACGTAAGACACTGTAGTTACAGGGTATAGCGATTTCAATGATCAATGCTACTTTTGTGTTCTTTTTTCCTGGACTACTATAACTGACTTTCTCACATCTATTTTTTGAACTGCTGGTAATGAGTGATCCCATGTGATGTAGACCTCATCATTTTGTGTAATGCTTTGTGGTTCATGTTTCCAATGATTCTCAGCTATTTCAATGTTATAATGTTGGCACAATCCCCAGTGCAACAGTCTTGCCACGTTATTAGGCCTTTCAGCATATATTCCTTCTGCCATTAGTGTATCACACCCAGCAACAAGATGTGTGACTTTCCAATTCTGTTTTGCAAAACCTACATTTTTTTTGTTTCTCCTACATGTTAAATGGACTTTGAAAATCAGCGTGTACATAGTCCACTATCTTGTGCCACCAATAGTAAGCTTTTGTCTTTCATTTTAATTAACCTCTCCTTAACCGTTCCTGCATTTGAGCCTGATCAACATGAGGCTGCTTCAAGACTTTTTCATACTTGCAACTATATTTATGCATTTTACACACTTTGTGCCTCCTCATCTAATCCTTCACCCTATATTCTTTCTTTTGTTTTTTGGCACATTCATTTGCTGCCTGATTTTTATCTACTTCTGTTTTGATTTCCATTCCCATTTGACATGGATATGCTTCTGCTAAACTAAGCAGGGAAGTCATCTTAGACTTATTCATCTCATGTTTTAAAACTTTGACTAGGTTTGGGACTTGTGAGGTAGCAGATATATATGTAGTCCTACAATTGCAGATCGATATATGTAATCAGTTTTGAAGAGGCCCATACCTCCTTCAGAAGAGGAAATATATAGTCTTCGTATACACTGATTTTTATAAACATTTTATAAGCATTAAGCATCCTTCTTGTTTTCCTGTCCAACCAATCAAACACCTTTTGGGGCCTGTCGAAAAGCAAATTGGTTTATAACTTGTTCCTAGATGTCAGCGCTGTTTTCATTATTACATTTAGTCGTGCAAAATATTCCTTACTAAGTTTTATTCACATTTGTTCATGTTTTAGTGTTGATCCTTCATCAATTCCCAAACATTTATACACTCCCTATTGCTCAAGTTCTTTTAAATCACATCCCTGTCCCAAACTGATGTTTTCCCAGTGTTGCAGCTTTCCTGCTTTAAAGGTTGCGGGGTGAGTGCCTCGTCACAGAAAGGTTTTAGTATATTGGGCAATTATCAATTTTTTTTTGTAGAGTATTTTTCCAACTAATTGTGCTTGGGTTTGAGTTGAAATGCAGTTAATCAGTCTGTATTTGGAGTAAAAGTGAGGGGCATCATTTAATAGGTTTGGTGTGATGCATGGAGAGTATAGGTAAGAAGTATGGGCAGGTGATTGGGACAGTGCTGGAGATGTTGAGTGCTATTACAGAGTCACGGTAGGATAAGAGATGGCCCAGCAGCAGGAGAAGAATAAGTATTAGCATGATTAAATAAAGGGGTCTGTATGTTGTAGTTGGCAGGTAGTGGAGAAGTAGGGATCAAGAAGGAAAACATTGCAGGACAGAAGGATATATAGTGGTGGTGGAATATGAAAACTGATAGAGGATAGATATGAAAGAAATATTTTCCTATAACGGCAGAGAGTCAGGTTCTCCTATTAACTTCTCTGGAATGTAAGGAATTGGGGGGGGTTAAAATGCTAGAGTATGAGAATGCAGTTAAAATAGGAAGAAGCAAGGTTTTTTTTTTGGGAAAGTAGAAGAGACAATATAGAAAAGATAAATGCTGTTAGGGAGGGGTGTGACTATAAATGAATATAGTGTAAAGCATTATGGGATGGAGAAAAGTAGTTGTGAATGATGCTAAAAGATTACATTTGTAACTATGTACATAGCATGCATAGGTATATACAATGTTAAACATTCATTAGAAATAGACACAGGCTTGTATATTGCAAACACCGATATAGCACTGCAAAAGATACTTAACATTCTTTGCTATTTCTAGCAATTAAAATAATGAAAAGAGGAGGCAAATGAATCATGGACGGGAGGAAGTGGTTGATAATGAAATATAGTATAAAATGTTAGTAGTAGAACAACTATGACAATATTGTTATATTGGGTCTGTATTAAATGAACGAAATGACAAAACAGGGAACACTCTTTCATTGACACATAAAAGCCAAAACCACAAAACAGCGAAGTTATGGAACAGCGATTTTTTTCCCAGGGAAAAAAAATCACTGGGCCATTCTCGGACCTTTGCCGTTTCCTGCACTGTGGTGCAATCTTGGAGTTGGTATATTTAAGTAGGGGGTGTGGGTTTCGAAGCCCCCCCATTTTAATTTGTCTTTACATTTTTTTTTTTTTTTTTTTTGAGCAGCGATTTTTTTTCCTGGGGAAAAAAATTGTTGTTCTGTAACTTTGCTGTTTTGTGGTTTCAGCATTTATCTGTCAATGAAAGAGCGTTTGCTCTTTTGTCGTTTTATTCATTTAATATAGACCAGTTATATTTAAGATTGAGAATGAAAATGAGAATGTTTGAGGCTATGTGGACTATTATCAGGGGTATTACTTTTGGGTAGATGCAGAGAGAGAGTGATGAAACTGTGACAGAGGGGGACAATGAGATACTCACATAATCAGCTTTAACTGTAGTACAATAGTTGATTTAAAAAACTCATGTATTACAGCATACAAGTGAATGTCTCCAAAGTGAGATGGGCATTTTAGCAGCATAAAATGAACTTAGCTGAAGATCCATGTGTAGCCAGACAATAAAAATCATCTAATACCAAAAGATTTAATATTACTCCAAGAAATTGCCTTTCATTTTCTAAATACATACTAGGACCAGTCTGTATATAAGGTTTCTAAAAATATGCAACTAGCTTTGTTCTTTAACAATAATGGACAGAATTTATGAGTATAAATAACACTGCTGAAATTAGTTAAAGACCAAAACAGAAGTAATGATGTATGTGAAAAAATAACACATTTCGGCAGTACATATAAAAGGATTAGCATTTACATATTTGTCACAAAAAATAGGGAAAATATCCAGTTGTATTAATAAAGAAGTCTCTAGAGTAAGAACAGGGTAAAGAAAAGGGGGACAAAATGTCTAACAGAAGAAGAACATGCAGAACAACACACCAAATATCAATAATAAAATGCCTGTCAAAAACAATTTGTTATGGATCAGAGCACTACAACAAATTTATTACTTGTGAAATTGGCCATATCCTGATTTTTCAGTGGTGTACATGGAAAACTAGTTTCTTTTCTTTAAAAAAAAGGTTTTAAAGACCAAACATGTGGCATACTTTCATCTTAAGAAATACTGCATATACTTTAAACAAGAAATAAAAGAAAATGCATCATATATGTATGGAAGGTGTAAAAACTGTTTTACAAAAAAATGTAGTTAGGTTTATAGAGTAGCACTAGGCTAACTGCCCTTGACAGCCATTTTAAGCATAGCCAATTAAGCCATGTGGGAATCAACCCCTGCACCTTGTGTTTGTAAGGTAAACTCCTTAACTACTTGTGCAGTAATTCTTTTATAACCTATACTGCACCTTCTGTAGTACCCTCCATGTCCCATCCTAGGTTTACATAATTTCTATGTGATTGCTATTTTACAGTATAGAATACCTCTCTGCAGATGATGAGCTAATTTTTTATCACTACATAAAATGCAGGTGCAATACTGCCTAATTTATAAAAACAAAGCAAGTTATTTTCCATATAGTCCTTGCTTAAACAATTTGCATGTAATACAGTTATCAGCAATGGTGACAAATCATCTGATGTCGACTTATTGTTGGACTTCCATAGAGATTAGTAGGTTAGTAATGGAAATAAAATCTTCATTTATTCCATCTTATTCATGCATCCATATTCATTAATGTTAACAATAGTTGACTTTTTAATGGGGACTTGTATCAATGGCTGTATTGTACACTCTGCTAGTGTTACCTGTGAATGATATAACAACGTGTTATCCGTATATATCCCTTCAGTTCTTTCCATTGGTTTCTTTCCATAATACAGTTTACTTTAGTAATCTGCACTTTTTCCTGCTGTGATACATAATTATTCATTTGCATCCAATGGAGGTCAAACTTAGTATATTTTTACATAGTTTCCATATATAAGCATGGAACTCAACATCAATGAGCATTTTATGAGGAAAGTGACTGATGAACAAGTATTGTGTTCATTCATAATAACTAATTTTTCCTCATTGTGTAACTACATCCAATGCATAAAATGTAATTATCACATTCTGTCTATATTTAGCGGTGGATTTCGAAGCAGATGGTTAACTTTTTGAACTGTTATACCTCTTGAAAGAATTATAGTGCTGAACTATGTTGCTATTCTCTTTGTTTAATTTCACATGCGCATAAATTACTCAGATGATGCATGTTATGCAAATAGTTCACAAAATGTATTCAAGTATCAAAGAATAGTTACAATAATAATGCATTGTGCGTGTGTGTTTGTGTGTGTGTGTGTGTGTGTGTGTATTTATATGTATATGTATATGTATATATATATATATATATATATATATATATATATATATATATATATATATATATATATATATATATATATATATATATGTATATACATTGCTTACTGGAAACTTCAGATGAATTATAGGATCATTGTTTCATAGGGGTTTACTAGACTAACAACTACAAGGGCCTTTTTAAGCCTAGCCATGCATCCCAAATTTCTGATAAGTTCTGAAACCCTTGATAAGTGTAAGCATGGGCCTGGGAGATGAACCCTTTACAGGTAACCTGTGTCCATTAGAGACATAGGTCCCAAACCAGGGCTGAATTTCTGGTTTCCCATCCAATTGTCCAAGTTTCACTTGAATTGGGTCAGGGAGGAACTCTGCTTCACATGGATGGGGTGTCTGTTCCATTGATGGGTTAGTCTCTGGGCTACATATGTATCTCTCCAGCAGGTCCTATTTATATCACAGGCAAGGTTTAAGTCTTTAGAATGGGTAATTATGGTGCTGTTTGTTTTGTGGATATGCAGGAGGTCAATCAGAGTGGGTCTGACAATGCCCTGTATACCAGGCATAGATTGCCCCTCAAAAGCCTGTAGGAGACAGAATACAGGGATAGAGCCTTGAGGCAGTCTGCGTAGGACATTTTGCTTACACCCTGTATTCTTTTAGTGAGGAACCTCTGTGGATGTTCCAATTGTTGTATATGCCTGGTTAGGTACATACCAAACGAGGCATTGTACTCAATGATAGGTCTGATGAATGCTGAATATAGTGGAACAATGACTTCCTTGGACTTAGATGCCATACCTTTGTTTATAAGTTGTGCAAGATAGAATGATTTCCTCACCACTGTAGATATGTGATGATTAAAGGCTAGATTGCTATCTATGTATGTCCCCAAGTCCCTGACTACTGGGTGAACCCTAAGGGGTGTGTTGTCAATATGATAGTTACCAGGGTGGATGACTTCCCAAAGGATACTATTATGCATTTCTTGGCATTTAGTTTTAGTCCATGGCTCTGACACAAGTTGCTTGTCTGTGTCAGCCCCTCCTGGAGAACATCTGTGTCAGTATGAGATTCAATGACAGCTCCTAATTTGCAATCATCTGCAAATTTAGCCAACCAAAGACCACTGACATTGGCCTTGACTTCTGAGAAATAAATTCCAAAATGGAACGGCCCAAGGAGTGATCCTTGAGGGACTCCACTTGTGACTGGCCTCTTTGTAGAGGTAGACTCCCCAGTTCTAACTTCCTGGGTCCTATCTGTGAGCCAGTTGGCTATCCACCGGGTGACATATGGGCTTGTACCTAACCTCTTGAGTTTGTCAACAATGCCCGAGTGGGGTATTGTGTCAAATGCTTTGGCCAGGTCAAGGTAGGCAGTGTGAATGATTTTGCCCTCATCCATTGCTTTGGTGACCTTCTCAAAGAAGTTCACCAGGCTGAATAGACATGATCTGCCCTTGACGAAACCAAACTGAGCTGGGTCCAGTGTCTGGAGGTTTACTATATCTCTATTGATCATCTCCATGATAATTCTTTCCATGGTTTTACATATAAGACTAGTGAGACTTATGTGTCTGTAGTTTCCAGGGTCTGTAGATGGCCCATCTTTTTGCACAGGGATGACTGTTGCCTTTCTCCATTCATGAGGCACAAAGCCTGTTTGGAGGCTACTGTTAAATAGTAATTCCAGAGGCCCTGATAGATCACATTTCATGCTATTTAGAAGGCATCTTGGGATATTGTCTGGGCCCATTGATGCAGTGTTCTTGGTCTTAGAGAGAGCATTAAGGACCTGTTCTCTAATGATAGTAGGGGAGTTATATTTGATGATATTTCCTCAGGGAAGGTTGAGGGGGAGAGAAGAGCAAAGTTAGAGCTGAATTTATAAGCCAGGAGGTTTGCTATATCTTCTGGCTCAGTATAGGTGGCTCCATTTACAATGAGCTCTGCACACAATTGTGTATTGCCTTTGAGGTTGCAGACATAGTTAAAGAATACTTTGTGGTTGTCCTTGGCCTGGGAGGCCAAAATTACCTCAAATTTGTCTTTGGTAGACTTTGTTTGCCCTCTGAGTTATTTGTTTAGTTTGACAAGAGTGCTTTTATCCTGCTGGGTGCTGCACCTCCTAATTTTTGCCATGATTTTCCTCCTCCTGTTATACAGCCTATTGAGTTTGTATAGATGTTATTATTAATAATATCAACAAGGAGATTACAATGTTCTTCCTTTCCTTTTGTTTAAAAAATAACATATGGAGAAACCTATGCACAAAATGCTTTTGAGAGGCACTGCACAATAGCTGTATATTCAGTGACACCTTCTTAATTCAATAAAAAAATAACTATAACACTGGGCATGCTAACAATTACCATTTATATCAGCGTACCAAGCATTCCTAACAAATAAGGCGTCATCAGTAGGAACAAATCATTTACATTCACTGTCGTTAATGTAATTTGTAGATTACTCCCTGATTTGAGATTTTTGACACACACTGTAACAACAAATTATTCAACTTTGATTACTAATAAATAAACACATCATATCGTTCCCTCATTTTAATAATCTCTTATCCAGCAATAAGCTAATTGTTCATAAGAAATCACAGTATTTAACATCTGACAGACGATGCAACTGCAAGTGCTTCCAAATGCTTTAACTAATTAAAATATAAATTACAGGGATTCATAAACAAATGATATAATCATACTCAGCTTACTGTCAACACCAGAACCAGGTTTCTAAATCTTATAGGTTCATAGGTTCATAGGTAGGTACTAGGCTATTGGCCCTAGGGCCTATATAAGCCTTGCCAAAAAGGTACCCTGGCTTTCGCCACCAAAGAAAATTATTTTCCTGTGCCCCTGTCAAGAAGAGGCCCAGAGGTGATCCCCCTGGGTGAATTTTCTATTTCCTATCCAATCATCAAGATTTTTCTTGAAGAGTGCTAATGAGGAGCTTTGTTTGATATAGATAGGTAGTTTGTTCCAGAGTATGGGAAGTCTCTGGGACAGGAATCTATCCCTCCATCATGTTTTGTTTATTGTGATGACAAGGTTTAGGTCCCTAGCGCATGTAGCTCAGAGGGATTGAGATTTCTTTAAGTGGAGCATGTCCAACAGCTCTGGGTTTGACTTAGCTTTGTATGTTAGGCAGAGATTGCCTCTAAGTAAGCAATATGTGACGGAGTAAAGCTGGAGTTTTTTGAGACGGTCTGTGTAGGGCATCTGTTTGAGGCCAGTAATCCTCTTTGTGAGGTATTTCTGCGGCCTTTCCAGTTGTTGTAGATGTCTTGTGAGGTGCATACCAAAAGGGATGTTGTACTCTATAATGGGTCTAATGAGTGACGAGTAGAGGGGAACAATGACCTCTTTTTTCTGGATAAGAACCCTTTTGTGATGAGGTGTGCCATGCAGAAGGATTTCCTGACTACTGTGGCAATGTGATTATCAAAGGAGAGACTACTGTCCACCTGTGTCCCAAGGTCTCTTATCACACTTTCGGTGTTAAGTAGACTACCACCTATTTGGTAGCTCATGGATACAGAGTTTTTACCAAAGGGGATGACAATGCACTTTTTGGCATTGAGCTTGAGGCCATGGCTTTGACACCAGGCATCTGTCTCAGTGAAGCCCTTTTGTAGGATGTCCACATTGTTAGGAGTTTTGATTATGGCTCCTAGTTTGCAGTAATCTGCAAACTTTATTAGCCAAAGACCTTCTGTGTTAGCCTGTACTTTAGAAAAGTAGATACCAAACAGGAGAGGACCCAGGACTGAACCCTGTGGTACTCCAATTGTCACTGGTCTGAAGTTGGATTTGGAGTCTGCTACTTTCACAGTGTGGGTGCTGTCAGTGACCCAATTGGCAACCTATCTTGTGACATAGGGATTTACACCTAGTTTAGTGAGTTCATCTATAATTCCAGAGTGGGGGATGGTGTCAAAACCTTGGTGAGATCCAGATAGGCTGTGTGAACCACCTTACCCTCGTCTACGGCTTTGGTGACTGCTTCAAAGAAGTCTATCAGGTTTAGGAGACATGATCTGCCTTTTACAAACCCGAAATGGGTGGGGTCTAGAGTTTGGAGATTACCAATGTCTTTGTTTATAAGTTCCATGATGATACTTTCCATGGCCTTGCAGACCAGGCTCGTTAGGCTAATGAGACAGTAGTTCCCGGGGTCCGTGGTGGCTCCCCCTTTGTGGATTGGGATAACCATCATTGTGTGCCATTCAGTGGACATAGAGCCTCAGTTGAGGCTATGATTGAACATGGTGCTTAGGTGGGGTGCCAGTTCATTCTTTAATTCATGTAGAATGCAGCCTGTGATGTTGTCAGGTCCCATAAATGCTGTGTTCTTGCCTTTGGAGAGTGTGTTTTTTACCTGTGCAGCTGTGATTACAGGAACTTTGCATTCTTCTGGTATAGAGATGGGCCCTTTAGGGGGTGAGAGAGGGGTAAAGTTAGCACTGAACCTATCTGCCAGGATGTTGGCAATATCAGTTGGTTCTGTATATTTAGTGCCATTGTGCTGTAACTCAGAGCAGATCTAAGTGTTGCCATTGAGATTCTTGACATAGCTATAGAATGCTTTGTGGTTGTCTTTAGAATCAGTGGCAATTTTGTTTTCATAACTAGCTTTGGAGGATTTTATGAAGGATCTCAGATTTTTACTGAGGTTGACCAGGGAGTTCCTCCAATCATGGGATTTTACTCTTTTTTGCAACAGTCTCTTTCTTCTGTTGTAGTTTGTTTATGGCAGGGGACCACCAGATTGGCTTCCTTTTTTTGGAAGATAGCATCCTGGTTCTGTTAGGGATAGCATGACCCATGCACTCGTGTAAGTGCTTATAAAGTGCATTTGTGTAGGATTCAGCAGTCATACCTCTATTGTCCATCTGCATGGGTGTTGTGAATTCTGCCACTTCTGTCTTAAGAAGCGTGACGTTGGCTTTGGAGAATTTTTTTACGGTGGTTTCCCTAATGGGGGTGGGGGTGGGGGCGGGATGTGGATCGCTAGGGTGATTAGCTTGTTGTCAGATCTGACCAATGAAGAATTGACCTCTGGTGTGGAACACTAGTCACCCATGTTGGTAATGGCCAGGTCTAGGATATTGTTGCCCCTGGTGGGAGTGTGGATAAGTTGATCCAAGGCATTGGAATTTATGAATTCCAGAAAACGTTAAGCAAAAGAGTTGGTACATGAGTAGTTTTCCCAGTTAATGGTGTGGTAGTTGAAATCGCCCATTAGCAAAGAACTAAAATATAATGGAAAGATACGTTCATTATGCAGAGCCTTCCCCACCACTGGAATAAACTCAAGAAGGCCTTATGATTGTCTTTTGAGTCCTTGGCGATTTTTCTCTCAAAATTTGCCTTGGATGATTTTATGAGAGCTCTTAGTTTTTTACTTATAATGATCAAAGGTGTCTTACCTTTCAAGGATTTTGCTCTATCTTGTAGTAGCTTCCTCCTTTTGTTGTAGAGCTTGTTTATGGCTGAGGTCCACCAGACTGAACGCTTGCCTTTGGTACAAAGAGTCTTAGAAACTCCAAACAAAACTAAGACTCTTTGTACCAAAGGCAAGCGTCAAGTCTGGTGGACCCCAGCCATAAACAAGCTCTACAGCAAAAGGAGGAAGCTACTACAAGATAGAGCAAAATCCTTGAAAGGTAAGACACCTTTGATCATTATAAGTAAAAAACTAAGAGCTCTCATAAAATCATCCAAGGCAAATTTTGAGAGAAAAATCGCCAAGGACTCAAAAGACAATCATAAGGCCTTCTTTAGCTATGTTAGAAACATAGGAGGAAACTCCCAGATATGCTCAGAATTAGTTCAAAATGATGTGAAGATTACTGAACCTACACACATTGCCAACATACTGGCTGACAGGTTCAGTGCAAACTTCTCCCACCCTCCCCCAAAAGGAGAGATATCTATACCAGAGGATTGTAGCCCCCCAAACATCTCCAACGCCCAGGTGAGAACTGCTCTCTCCAAGGCAAAAAACACAGCATCCATGGGACCGGATGGTGTCCCCGGCTGTGTGCTCCACGAACTCAATGAGGAATTAAACCCGCAGTTAGGACAGCTGTTTAATCTTAGCCTCACCTCAGGATACGTGCCAAGGAGTGGCGCACGGCGACTGTGGTCCCACTTCACAATGGGCGGTGCCTCCACCGACCCTGGAAATTACCGTCCCATTAGCTTTACAAGCCTTATCTGCAAAGCCATGGAGAGGATCATAATGGAACTCATAAATAAAGACATAGGGAACTTGCAGACTTTGGATCCAACCCAGTTTGGCTTTGTCAAAGGCAGATCATGCCTTTTAAACTTGGTTGACTTTTTCGAGACAGTCACCAAGGCCATTGATGAGGGAAAGGCAGTCCATACAGCCTACCTCGACCTGGCAAAGGCCTTCGACACAATACCCCACTCAGGTATCATTGAAAAACTCATCAGCTTGAATATAAACCCATACATCACAAGATGGGTTGCAAACTGGCTAAGTGACAGAACCCACAGGGTCAGAGTTGCTGGAGCCATGTCAGACTCAAAGCCTGTCACAAGTGGTGTCCCACAGGGCTCAGTCCTGGGTCCACTCTTGTTCGGCATCTACTTTTCTGAAGTACAAGCAAACACAGGAGGGTTATGGCTGACAAAGTTTGCAGATGACTGCAAACTGGGCCATAGTCGAAAACACATCTGACACAGATATCCTTCAGAAGGGCCTCACAGAAATGGATAACTGGTGCCAGAGCCATGGCCTAAAGTTAAACGCCAAGAAATGCATAGTCATACCCTTCGGGAAAATCAAGGTTACCCCTAGCTACCATATAGGTGGCAATCCAGTGAGCACAGAAGAAGTCATCAGGGATCTGGGGACCCAGGTTGACAGTAGCCTTTTGTTTGACACTCATGTTGCTAAAGTAGTTAGGAAAACCTTCTACATTGCCCACCTGATCATGAAGGGATTCACATCTAGATCAAGGGAGGTCATCGTCCCCCTGTACTCATCACTCATTAGACCTATGATTGAGTACAATGCCCCATTCGAATGTATCTGACCCGACACCTGCAGCAGCTGGAAAGGCCCCAAAAGTTCCTCACCAAAAGGATAAAGGGTCTCAAAAATATGTCTTATGCTACCCGACTGAAAGAACTCCAGCTCTATTCAGTCTCATACCGCTTGCTCAGAGGTGACCTGTGCCTGACATATAAGGCCATGTCAAACCCAGATTTGATGAATATGCTTCACCTCTAAAAATCTAGATCCCTCAGAACCACAAGGGTGGGAGACTTAAACCTTGACACGGTTATTAATAGAACGTGCTGGAGGGACAGATTCATCACCCAGAGACTCCCTATGCTGTGGAACAAAATCCCGGTACATGTGAGGCAGAGCACCTCGCTGGCCTTGTTCAAGAGGAATCTTGACAAATGGATGGGAGATCGCAGATATACCCCAGGGATTACTTCAGTGTCACTGCTTGACAGAGGCACAGCAAAATAATAGGCATAGTTTTATTCAAACTAAAGGGGTGGCGAAAGCCACATAACTATGGGCTAGGCTTATAAATGCCCTTGGGCAGATAGCCTAGTATGAACCTATTAACCTATACAAATTAAGCAGTGTGATAGGATACATAATCTTCCTTCAGATGGGAATTGGATGATAGGATAGGTATGGAGAAATTCACCCTGCCTTGACTAATCTAGATTCAGCTGCCTGGTATCAGCTATGATTCTGTGATCTGATTTATGGACTGCAGAGTATCTCTAAAGTACACTTATATTTCATTATCACTGAGATGAATGTACAGTACACACAAATATAAATATAACTGTGGAATCGACAAATCA
Source organism: Protopterus annectens (assembly GCF_019279795.1). Taxonomy (NCBI): domain Eukaryota; kingdom Metazoa; phylum Chordata; order Ceratodontiformes; family Protopteridae; genus Protopterus; species Protopterus annectens. Next base: position 14,707,628 of record NC_056728.1, read on the forward strand.
GCTAGTTGATGGAATAAAACCCTTTACTGCTGACCAAAAATTGCAAGATCGTGGTACAGTGGAGCTCGGGGAATTTGTCCCTTACCCAGTGTATCGCATTCTCAGAGTTGGTATATATGATTAACTGTGGGTGAAAATAAAAAGGTATATACAATGGCCCAAAGGTCCAAATCGAGATGAAAAACAGCAATGTATAACAAACAGGAAAGGACCACTATGATGATCATAAGATATAGATTTAATATTCCAAACCATCTATATAAATCTATATCTTATGATCATCATGGTGGTCCTGTCCTGTTTGTTATACATTAACTGTGGGTGTGAGAGCTTGGGAGTGCTTGTCCCCCTGTGGAAAAAAAGTTTTACTTTTTTTATTCTTTTTTGTATTTTTTTTAGTTGGCTGGTGATCAACAAGTTGTATTTGACTTCCTATTCAATATGCTGATTTTTCATTAATGTAAAATACATATTTATATATACGGAGAGAGAGAGAGAGAGAGAGAGAGAGAGAGAGAGAAAGGTGTTTGTCATCTATATCCTAACACTGAAAACTCATAAGACTGAAACCAAAAAGGTCGAATCTATATCACTGAAAACTCATAACACTGAAAACTTTCTCCAAAAGAAATATATCCTAAAACATGTTTTTGCCGGAAGAAAGCTACAACAACTGGAATGCCCACAGAAATACCCAACTAATATGTAGCTGTATCTATGGATATAGATATCAATATATTTATAAATACGACATAACTTTTGACTAACATGCATCTGTTGTTGTAATAAAGTCAAAGTCAAAAAGTCAAAAGTGACTTTATTGTCATTTAGATCTACACAAGTGTAGATTAAATGAGATTCCATGCAATCAGCGCATCATGGAACAGACAAAAAAGAAACCACATACATAGAAAGACATAATTTAAAACAAGATATAATAATACTACCACCATCTTATAAATCAACTTTACATATATAGCTACATATATTCCTAGAAACACAGACTTGTTAAGATACTATACACAAACATCTAGCAGCAAAGTTCAAGTAATAGTATTGCACATGAACCATGTACCACATTATGGATGAACAAGCACATAGCAGTAGCAGCTTAAGAAAAAAATATTGTACCCGGGGTAGTAGTATAAATTATAATGGTTGACTGGGCTTAATAAATAATAGATAAAATAATATCTCACAGTGAATGGGAAGTCCCAATACCCTGACCTGTCAATGATCAGACCTAATGGTGAAGTTAAGAAGTCTGATCACCTTCGGATAAAAACTGTCTTTGAAAGAGTCCTTCTATATTGCACAGCTTATAAATATAGGGATTGTGTCTAGACCTAGGGATGTCACTGTGTCCCTTTACTTAGCTCTCATAAGACCGATCACTGAATATAATGTCCACTTGGGCATGCATCTCTCCACAAATGCAAGAACTGGAATGCCCACAGAAATACCTAACTAAAAGGAAATAAGGCCTAAACAATATGCTCTACATGGGCCAACTGAAAGTGCTGTCACTATACTCACTATCCTACAGACTGCTAAGAGGTGATCTGTGGCTGGTATACAAAGCATCCTCCAACCCATTACTGATGGATTTACTGCACATCAGCAAGTCAAATGGCATCAGCAATACTTGGCCGAGGAATCTAAACCACTTCTGCAACACCAACAGAACAGGTTGGAGGGACAGGTATATCTTGCAGAAGACACTGCGGCTCTGGAACAGACTTCCCATCCACATAAAGTACAGTTCATCCCTGTCCATTTTCAAGTGCAACTTAGATCTATGGATGGAAACAGAAAATTTACCCTAAGATTGACTGCACTACTAATGGACAGAGGCAGCTCATAAATGCTTTATCCCATGCATATGTTCCCTCAAATTATTTAGGGTATGATCCCAGGTACTGTCATTAGGGGTAATATATAATTATCCACCATGGGAAGGGTAAGGCCAATTTATAACAAATGGGAGAGGTTATGTCGAACACAAAAAGGGAACTTGGCTAGGCTTCAAATGGCCCAGAAGGGCAGCTAGCCTACTACTTATCTATGAATCTATGAACCTATATGTGTAGTACTCACATATGTCTATGTAAATATAACATACACATGTGTATGTGCGTGCATATATATTTATATTTATAACTGTGTGTGTGTGTGTGTGTGTGTGTGTGTGTGTGTGTGTGTGTGTGTGTATGTGTAGGTATGGATGAGTGTCTGTGAGTGCGATCAGATGGGCAGAGGAAGTTTTGTGTGTGTGTGTGTGTGTGTGTGTGTGTGTGTGTGTGTGTGTGTGTGTGTGTGTGTGTGTGTGTGTGTGTGTGTATGGATGAGTGTCTGTGAGTGCGATCAGGTGGGCAGGGGAAGTTTTTGTGTGTGTGTGTGTGTGTGTGTGTGTGTGTGTGTGTGTGTGTGTGTGTGTGTGTGTGTGTGTGTGTGTGTTTGTGTGTGCACATGAGGGTTGAGGGTGACTGCCATATTTCCACATACCCCTAGACTAATAAACAGAGTTTGCAACACTGAGCGGAGGAAACCACTAGCCACCAGGAAGAACTCCATAGTTATGGCTAAGTGACACTTTGAATAGTACAGGGATGAGGGGCAGGGGTGGGAAGAACTACTAGCCACCAGGAATAACTCTTACTGGTACCTGAACAGCACCTTAAAAGTACAGGGATTGAGGTAGGGGGAACCATTAGACGCCAGGGCTAACCCCTTAAACAATGGGGCACTAGATACCAGGGATAATCAATTTTGAATGTACATATTTTAAAAAGCTGGTATTTTAAGAGGCCCTAAACAGGTTTCAAACCTTGTATCCATCAATCTCCCACACAGGATATTAGTCCTGTGTGTCACCACTAGACACCAGGGATTGATTTTTTTTAAATAAATATATAAATGATTATGTCATTCTACAAACTGAGTAGATGGGTGCATGCAATGTGTGAATAAGTAATTGTATTATTCAACAGACAAACACCTGTCCAGAATCAATTTTCAATGTCTGTTGCTGGGATAGGCTTGAGTGTTCCCAAGACCCTGTAAAATGATTAAGTGTGTTATCAGAAAATGGGTGAATGGATAAGAAGGTATTAATGCACTGGGTCTTTACATGACTATTTTTATATAGCACCGACCAAGAGTCAAATCTTGATCATACATCAACTTTAATTTTAGTTAATATTTTTAAACAGTAAATAATTAAAAATACAGCTTATTGAAGTCTCTGTATACATAACTGCTTTGTTCATTTTAAATAACTGAAGGATATTTATAAGTATAAGCAACCAGGGGCATATGAAGCATTATTACAATCGGTATAAATGTGTTACATACACCATTTCAAGTTTCAAAATTTGTTGATGGAAACATTTAATGGAAGGAAATATGCCATTAATTCAGAAGCCATTATTTTACAAGATGACTATGTAATAAATATATCTATTTAAATGGCTTGCAGGGGTTGACAGGAGATCAGTATCTGTAAGTATGGATAAAGCTACAAGACTGAAAGAACAGCACCAATGTTTAACCTTGTCAAAAATGGCTCTCACTGGAATGTGTACTATATACAGTATGCACATTCAGGCAGAGGAGCGAGCTAACCTGCTACTTCTCTGAAAAACAGGTGCATGACTCCCAAGGCATAGAGGTATACCAGATGGCACTAAACAGAAGGAGGCAGCTGTGCAAAGTTTTTAGGAATATTAAAAACAGATACATACTTCCTATGCATACACACCACCAGCACTTGCTATATCTCTTAGAGATGCACTCTGTACTCTGTACTCATACAAGGTTGGTAAGGCCTGCAACTCCTTACCTGTATCCATCAGGTCTATGCCCTCCCTCACATCTTTCAAAAACCAATCTGAAAACTTTCTAGCTAAAATCTGGCTCTGTTCTTGCTCAAAACCAGGATAAACTATAGCCCTAAATGTGAACAAGTACATTTTCATTTCTTATACCTCCTTATTCTCCTACCTTCACTTACTTCCTTACTGCTATCACATTTACTTCCCTGACTTTCTCTCTAAATATACCATAAGCCTGTTTTTCCTTCACTTCATATTGAAATTCCTGTTTGCATTAGACTAACTTACCTTTAATTTCTCTACAAACTGTCTACAATTTATCTAAGTAATAAAGGATTGACATATACCTTGCATCATTTCTTAACCACAGTTTTAATATTATGTCTAATTTGTTATAATTATTTAAACTGCAGATGTTTTTTTTTTTTGAAGATTGTATAATTACCGTTCTTAAAACATTTTGCAATAATTCAGAACTTTTTCTCCTGGGCCTCCGCTGAAAATGGGCTTCTACCCAGTCAGACTTTCCCAGTAATCCAAGGTCAATAAATAAATAAATGAATAAGAAGTGATGTGTCACTCATTGGAGCATGTGTTCTTCTTGAAGCCCACTGCTAGACACTGGGAGACACAAATGAGACAATATAAAGAATAAGGTTTTCTACAGGTACGTCTGGTCTTGATAACCTCAGTCCAAGCTTTAGCAGGCTTTGGCATAGTTTTTGTGAATTTGTTTGTATCTTCCCTTGTGTATTTATGGAGTGTTGGATTTATGTCTTTCCTTAATATATGTATGACCATTTTATTTTAATTTCTGACCCCATTCCTGCACTGATGGCAGGAAATAAGCACCCAAAAAATACACAATATTTTTTACATTTTTTTTTCTATTTAAAACGGAAATAGATGAAACAGTGAGGTCTCGATTAGTAGCACTGCACAGAGCGAGGAAGACTGTTTTTTCTGCCTACCCATCCCCTTTACCTCAATATAATGCACGCAGGCACATCAAAGGCAGCGTGTAATACACTTCTGTTTCACTGTTTTAACTTCCTCTGTCTCTGTCACAGGGAGTTTCCAAGCAGAAAAGAAACTCCCAAAAGAGGAGCTCTATCTACTCTCCTATATAACAGAGATGGATACAGCTCTGCAGCATGCATATATTACCAGTTTCTCAGTACGGTAAACCTGTAGTTTAAGCATTAGTCATTACTGATAACTGTAAATTAAAAACATTTTAGAATGCTAATATGGAAAGTTACATTTCATTAACTTCAGACTATATTGGTTTTATGCCTACCCACTCACTTGTTACATATCTGTGCAAAAGTACACATTTCAGTGACCAGACCACAGGCATTGTGTTATACTGTGTTCAGCTGATTACTGATACTTAATATGAAGATGTAAATCTTGATGAAAATACCTGTTCGTTATTCCAGATCATCCTTAATTACTTTTTTTATTTACTCATCTGTTTTCACAGTTAACCAAGTAGGTAGACTGGTCCAGACAGCATTTTTTGTTGTTTCTGTCTCACAGTAATTCAGTGTACACATCACAGGGGTAGTAATGCTTGTTGCATAAATGTGTAACAGTCAACAGATTAATACTTCCTTTAAATTTTGTTTTTATTTTGCTCATTTAACTGATGATGTCCAGCAGGCACAGGTGTTTCTCTTTAGGAGTTACTAGAAGCAGTGACTAGTTAACACATTTGGTGAGAGTAGCAGAGTTTACAACTGGAAATTGATATCAGTCAAGCCAAAAACTACAGGATGATGCTTTCTGACATCTCATAGACTTAGCACGCCTTCCTGATCTGCCAGAAACATATTTACAAACACAGTCGGTCCTACAAAGTATTTGACCGACACAATTGGCTCAAGTACCGTTAACTCATGTTATACTACCTTGCAGTCGACCACACAAATTGCCCCCTCCAGTAGCATAGCTAGGGAAGCAGAAGAGGGGCAACTGTCCCAGGCACAAAGTAGTAGGGGCCATGATCAGCCATCCATCATTCCGATTTCTATTTAGTGCGATATCTCCTTTTAAAACCATGTATCACATTTATTTATTTTATTATTTATTATTTTACATTTGTTGACCGGGCTACTCCAGCTGGATATATGTCCATTTTCAGTGGAGGCCGGGGAGAAAAGCTCCAACGAAATTACAAGTAATTCACAGAAACAGTCAATATAAGGTAAAAATTATTAACACATTGAGTCAGAACATGAGATATACTTGCAGACAGGCATAGTCATAGCAGGAAATTACATAAACAAAGTTTAGTAGATATTTGCTATACAAATTCTAAAAATATAAGTATATAATATGGAAAAAGGTGAAAAAGAAAATAATTAAAATATTTAAATTTTTTTTTTTTTTTTTTTTTTTTTTTTGTGGTCAAACCTGGGTGTTGCAGCACTCCATGTGTGGTTTAAACTGTAGCAACTGCTTCCTACACTGTATCAAGCAGTTTTCTATACTTTAAAAGTAAAAGAAAATCTATTTTCTAACTAAAACCTGAGAGCTGCAGCGCTCCATGCAAGCAAGGTATAAACTGTAGCACTTGGATTCATTTGGGATTGTCTGCAGGAAGTGTCCTGAATTTGAAGAGTTGAAGGGGTGGAGCACTAGTTCATGTGATCAGCAGAGCCAAATTTCTGCCCCCCACACCCAATACCCCCGATCTCTAAATATACCATCTCTGTATTTGAGGTTTTCACTCATAAATGTACCACAAAAGTTCAGATATGAGCATCAGAAATACGAGCAGGTAAAACATGAATATCTGAAATAGAGGTAAAAGTGGCATCACAGGGGATTCAGAGAGCATCTGCAAAAATTAACCTGGAGAAAGTATTTGAAGAATAACTAATACTAGTTAGCATTTGCTTATATATATATATATATATATATATATATATATATATATATATATATATGTGTGTGTGTGTGTGTGTGTGTGTGTGTGTGTGTGTGTGTGTGTGTGTGTGTGTGTGTGTGTGTGTGCGTGTGCGTGTGTGTGTGTGTGTATAGGTTAATAGGAATTTTATAAACTTAGTGTGTTTCTCTTAATAGTTTGTACATAATAAATACTACAGTTAACTTATTTGACCATGTTCAGTTAAATACTTTGTTAAAATAAGTAAGTAGATTGAGAATATTAAATATAATAACATAGTACATGTAAGGAGTTTCGGAACTTGATACCAAGGGAAGGAGGGGAAAAAAAGGCTGGCTGTTTTTTATAAGGAAATGGGGTGATTCATTGTAAATGTAACCAGCTACTAGCATTGGCTCCATCAAGCAGACAATAAATACATAAATTAAAATAGTCATTTATTTTAAAAAGGCATACAAGGCACAAAAAAATGTCATGCAGAGCCAGGTTCCTGTGCTCTGTACCCATAGCTGGGCACACATGAGTAAGTACTACCCAAGCAACTGCCACCTCAAGACATGAGTAAGTACTACCCAAGCAACTGCCACCTCAAGACATAAGACATGCAACACATAGTTCTCAAAGTCAGTGTGCTAAACAGTCACAGCCCTTAAGGTCAAACAGAATGCCAGACACACTTGTTATAGGTGACTCCATAGTCAGACACACTGACGTCCCACTCACCAGACTGAACAAGGAAAAGATCACAGTAAGCTGCCTGTCAGGCGCTAGAATCCGCCACATAACACAAGCACTCAGGTCACTCCACAGCAAGTACAAGTATGACTCAGCCATTGTCCATGCCAGTGTGAGCAACCTGAGACGTACCTCCCTGGACTACATGAAAAGAGACATAGAGGAGCTCTCAGATTATGTAGCCCAGGCCGGTATGACCCTGACCCTGAGCAGTATCCTACCCTCACCAAGAATGATGCCACAATACAGAGACAAAATGATCAGCTTTAATAATTGGCTTAATTACTGGTGTCATTCTAAGGGGATCCAGTGTCTGTCTGCCTGGGATGACATGCTTGACAAGCCACGCTGCTTCGCAAGGGACGGCTTGCACCTGTCACCCCTGGGCTTCCGGATATTGGCAAAGGCTCTTGTCACCCCCATAGTGCCTTTTTTAGGCAAGGCTCAAATGATAAACCTACCGCCCTAGAAAACAAAAATGGAGAAAAACTAAGGGTAATACTGCTCAATGCCAGAAGTCTAAACCTCAAGATGCATGCCCACGAAGCCCTCCTCAGTATGGAGAACACTGATGTCTGTGCTGTGACTGAAACCTGGTTCAAGGCTCCTGAGAGCACCCCAGCACTATCAGGTTATACCTCATATCATGCATTCCGGCCCCAAAATCCGGACCAAACCACAAAAGGAGGGGGAGTGTCCATATTCATAAAGGATACCCACACCTCCAGGTTAGTGGCAACGCACAAAGCATCGGAGACCATCCAGGTGCAATTAACCATAGGTAAAACTGCCCTACAGTTTGTAACATGCTACAGACCACCTTCTCAAACTCAGGAAACCCACACAGCCTTCCTGAAGACACTGGAGAGTATTAATGTCTCTCCAAACACCATCATATTGGGTGACTTCAACTACCCAAACATAGACTGGGAACATTACTCAAGCCCCAACACCCTAGCCCAAAGGTTCCTGGAATTCATAAACTCAAATGCTATGGAACAACTAGTCACCATTCCCACAAGAGGAGAAAATATACTAGACCTGATCATCACAAACATGGGGACAAAATGCTCCACACCCGAAGTATATCCCTCATTGGTGAGATCAGACCATAAATTAATCTCACTGGAGATCCACATCCCGCCGCCACCTCCAGCAAAAAAGACCACAGTGAAGAACTTCTCAAAAGCAAACTTCACACTTCTTAAGACTGGAGTGGTATCCTTCAAGGCCCCGAGCCAGTGGAAACCACAACCCACGCTGCTGAAACCCTTACAAATGCCTTCTACGAGCACCTCCAGGAATGTATGGATCAAGCAATCCCTAATAAAATCAAGACCCTTTCCACCAAAGGCAGGCGCCCAGTCTGGTGGACCCCAGCCATAAACAAACTCTACAACAAGAGGAGAAAGTTACTACATGACAGAGCAAAATCCCTGAAAGGGAAGGCATCTCTGATCAATACTAGCAAAAAACTACAATCACTCATAAAATCATCCAAGGCCAACTTTGAGAGAAAAATCGCTAATGACACAAAAGACAATCATAAGGCCTTCTTTAGCTATGTTAGAAACCTGGGTGGAAACTCCCAGATATGCTCAGAATTAGTCCAAAATGATAAAAAAATCACTGAACCCACAGACATTGCCAACATACTGGCAGACAGGTTCAGTGCAAATTTCTCCCTCCCTCCCCAAAAGGAGAAATATCTATCCCACCAGAGTCTAGCCTCCCAAACATCTCAGATGCCCAGGTGAGAGCTGCTCTCTAAAGCAAAAACACAGCATCAATGGGACCGGACGGTGTCCCCGGCTGTGTGCTACACGAACTCAATGAGGAACTAAACCCACACATAAGGCTGCTGTTTAATCTTAGCCTTACTACAGGATACGTACCCAAAGAATGGCGACGGCAACTGTGGTCCCACTCCACAAAGGCGGTGCTTCTACGGACCCTGGAAATTACCGCCCCATAAGCTTGACGAGCCTTGTCTGCAAAGCTATGGAGAGGATCATAATGGAACTCTTAAATAAAGACATTGGGGACCTACAGACACTGGATCCTACCCAATTTGGCTTTGTCAAGGGCAGATCCTGCCTCTTGAACTTGGTTGACTTTTTCGAAACAGTCACTAAGGCCATTGATGAGGGTAAGGCAGTTCACACAGCCTACCTTGACCTAGCAAAAGTGTTCGACACAATACCCCACTCGGGCATCATAGAAAAGCTCACCAGCTTAGATGTAAACCCATATGTCACAAGATGGGTTGCAAACTGGCTCAAGGACAGAACACACAGGGTTAGAGTTGCTGGTGCTATGTCAGACTCTAAGCCGGTCACGAGCGGTGTCCCACAGGGCTCAGTCCTGGGCCCCCTCTTGTTCGGCATTTATTTTTCTGAAGTGCAGGCAAACATAGGGGATTGTGGCTGACAAAATTTGCAGATGACTGCAAACTGGGCACCATAATTGACACTCCATCAGACACAGACATCCTCCAGAGAGGTCTCATAGAAATGGATAACTGGTGCCAGAGCCATGGCCTTAAGCTAAATGCCAAAAAATGTATAGTCATACCCTTTGGGAAAAACAAGGTAACCCCTAATTACCACATAGGTGGTAATCCATTAGACATGGAAGAAGTTATCAGGGACCTGGGGACCCAAGTTGACAGTAACTTCTCTTTTGACACTCACAATGCCAAAGTGGTTAGGAAGACCTTCTACATTGCCCACCTGATCATGAAGGGATTCACATCCAGATCAGGAGAGGTCATTGTACCCCTGTACTCTTCACTTATCAGACCAATGATTGAGTACAACGCCCCATTCGGAATGTACCTTACCCGACACCTGCAGCAGTTGGAAAGACCCCAAAAGTTCCTCACCAAAAGGATAAAGGGGCTCAAATATATGTCATATGATGCCCGACTGAAGAAACTCCAGCTCTATTCAGTCGCATACCGTCTGCTCAGAGGTGATCTGTGCCTGACATACAAGGCCATGTCCAACCCGGAATTAATGGACATGCTCCACCTCAAAAATCCAAATCCACCAGAGCCACGAGAGCAAGAGACTTAAACCTCAACACGGATATAAATAGGACGTGCTGGAGGGACAGATTCATCACCCAGAGACTCCCTACACTATGGAACAGAATCCCAGTCCATGTGAGGCAGAGCCCCTCACTGACTCTGTTCAAGAGAAATCTTGACGGGTGGATGGGAGATCGTAGGTTTACCCCGGGAATCATCTCTGTGTCACTGCTGGACAGAGGCACAGCAAACTAATGGGTATAGTATTCTCATCCTAAGGGGTGGTGAAAGCCACACACACTCTGGCTAGGCTTATAAATGCCCTAGGGCAGATAGCCTAGTATGAACCTATGAACCTATGAACCTATGAACCTATATACATAGGTGAGAAGAATTTTCATGTCTGCAGTCTCAGCAAAAGTATTCCTAGAAGAGACCCACTGCTGTGTTAAGGTTGTTATTTGAAAGGTTAGTGACAACAAACTTATATCCTCATCTATAGCTGAGATTACAACCCATAAGAGCAGTCTGAGCACTAGTCAACTGCGGTCTGCAGCTAATCACACCTAAAGATATTTTATATTTCAGATTACCATTCCTGCATTACTCCAAAGGATGAGATGTAAAGTAGTGTTGTATAGCTTTCTATGTCTCTTTCATGATATATATTATGATGGCAGTACCATATAAAGTGTTGCACAATCTTGTCGTGCTGGATGGAGATGTGGTGCAGACATAACCCGTGTAACACTCATGACCTCCCCCTAGAAAGGAAATCCCCCAATGGCGTGGCAGATGGTGTAAGACTTCCCCAGCTCAATAACACCTCTTCCTGTATTACTGTCTGGACAAGGTGCAATGGTGAGGGTGAAAATAGCTTTGATCTGACCTTAGCTGCCAAGTCAGGCAAACTGAATAAGAGTCCAGCTGCCAGGATGAATGTTTGTCCAGACACTTCTAGTCACTGCAAGAAATTCATTAATTTCAGTAGTCACTACAACCAATTAACTAATTTCTACCTTGCACTTCTGTTATGATTCTAGAATGGCTGTGGATTGTCACAAGTTACTGCTCTCTATGACTTAAACAAGTCCACTGTCCAAAACTTTAGTTTCTGTTTGACATTGCAATCTTTAAACCGAGTACAAACTGACTTCATCATAAGGTCTACTGTGGCATTTACTGACACTGGAATAAAGCATGCTCTTCAGTTAATACATTTCATATTGTACCACCTTCATCTGTTAAAAGGGGCACTTGCATGACAGGTACTCATATTTTGGTCTAAACATTCTCTGTCACACAAGCATGCAACTTTTTCTATGAGCAGAAATTTCAAAATCCCATGCAGCTAAAAGGACACTGGTTACATAATCTTCTGAGAAAGACAAAACGTAAAAAAATTATGCGTAATTGTATGTAAGCATATTCACCGGCTGTTTTTTCAGCAGTTATATGTTACCATTATAAGTTACAAATTCACACTTCTTGTTAGTCATGAGTTTGTTTTATGACACTTCAACTAGAAGAAAAATAAAAATAAAACTTTCCCACATTCACTTCATCCAAATGTAATGGCAGTGAAATCATTGTATATCTAACCAACTTTTCTGAAACCAGGGTATACCTAACCAACTTTCGTGACATCAGGGTATACCTAACCAACTTTTATGGCTGCCCCATGGAGGAGAGTGCTCCATTTAGAATATCAATATTCTCAATAAAAATAAGAGCAAATGTAAAAAAAAAGCTAAAATTGCCCCATCAGCCTAAAGTTAAGGCATTTTGTCATTTCACTCTGTTCCATAAGGCTATGTAGCATCAGCATAAGATTATGTAAATAGTGGTGTATGGCAGGGTGTGGCCTCCATATGTATATAGTGGTGTATGGTAGTGTGTGGCCTCCATATGTAAGTAGTGGTGATTGACAGGGTGTGGCCTCCATATGTAAATAGTGGTGTATAGCAGGGTGTGGCCTCCATATGCACATGGAGATGTAAGAGAGCACATGCCCCATATAAAAGTATATGTCGGCCATCTAATGGGAATGTTAGCTTTGAACTGATCTGCCCTTTTAATCTGTTCTCCACTGATGCTTAGTTTTCTGAGATTTTAAAACTCTCAATGGGATCCCTATGGAAATGTACAATAATACTTCAGAATGTTTTTTGATCTTAATGATATGATTAGAAGTGACCACAACAGGGATCAAACACCTTATCTGTGGAAAGGGAAAAAAAGACCCAAAACAGTGATTTAAACCAGTAACATTCCTTTGCTGAAAACAGATACACACAAAGAATATAATTTACAAAACATGTCTCATAAAATCACAACAGAAATATTAGAATGTGATAACATAATAAACAATGAGACATTAAACTGAGGCTCGATCTTCCCAAGTTGATCCCAGAGAGCCAATCAAAAAGAGTAGGGAAAGTGCCCTCATGTACCAACTCTTTTGCTCAACATTTTCTGGAATTCATAAATTCCAGTCCCTTGGATCAGCTTATCCACACCCCCACCAGGGGCAGCAATATCCTAGACCTGGTCATTACCAACATGGGCGACCAGTGTTCCACATCAGAGGTCAATTCCTCATTGGTCAGATCTGACCACAAGCTAATCACCCTAGACATCCACTTCTCACCCCCACACCCCATTAGGGAAACCACTGTAAAAAATTTCTCCAAAGCCAACTTCATGCTTCTTAAGACAGAAGTGGCAAACTTCACGACACCCATGCAGATGGACAATAGAGGTACGACTGTTGAATCCTACACAAATGCACTTTATAAGCACTTGCACGAGTGCATGGATCGTGCTATCCCCAACAGAACCAATATGCTATCTCCCCAAAAAAGGAAGCCAATCTGGTGGTCCCCTGCCATAAACAAACTCTACAACAGAAGAAAGAAATTGTTGCAAAAAAGAGTAAAATCCTATGATTGGAGGAACTACCTGGTCAGTCTCAGTAAGGAGCTGAGATCCCTTATAAAATCCTCCAAAGCTAGTTACGAAAACAAAATCACCACTGATTCTAAAGACAACCACAAAGCATTCTATAGCTATGTCAAGAATCTCAATGGCAACACTCAGATCTGCTCTGAGTTACAGCACAATGGCACTAAATATACAGAACCAACGGATATTGCCAACATCCTGGAAGATAGGTTCAGTGCTATCTTTACCCCCATCTCACCCCCTAAAGGGCCCATTTCCATATCGGAAGAATGCAAAGTTCCTGTAATCATGGCTTCACAGGTAAAACCACACTCTCCAAAACCAAAAACACAGCATCCATGGGACCTGACAACATCCCAGGCTGTGTTCTACATGAACTATTGAATGAAGTGGCACCCCACCTAAGTACCATGTTCAGTCATAGCCCCACCTCAGGCTTTGTGCCCACTGAATGGCACACAGTGACGGTTATGCTACTTAATAAATCTAAGGCGAATGTAAAAGAATTAAGACATGGTATACTAGAAAGAAGAAACAGATTTGGAAATTTCTATGAAGCATGCTTTTTGTGGGCAATTTTTTTAAATAAATTACCTGTAAAAAGTAATATGAAATATAAAGTGTTGGAAGAAAGAAAGTTGAAGGAATGTAATAAAGAATAAACATATTTTTGGAATGTGAAACAAATAAAATATTATGGAATAAGTTTAAAAAAGAGTATAAATGGAAAGGATTTGAAAGTATAAATATGGAAAAGTTAGTATATGGGAATGATGGAATAGAAAGGAAATTAAATTGAAAATGGTACAGGAATTTTTTACAAAATGGATATAATGGAAAAGAATATATGAAGGTTTATTATATAATAAAAATAGTGTAGATGGAGATGTTTTAAAAGAAATAAAAGAATGATTATTAAGAAAGGGATGAAGTAGATAAATTAGAGTAATGAAAGGTAAAATTCTGGATATGATAGGCTAATTAAGGTTGATTAAGGTTTCTCCTTAAGTAACGGACACTATAAAAAATTGAGAAGAAAGAAGAAAATGTAAAATTGATGTTGCAAGTAATATGTACACACACACACACACATATATATATATATATATATATATATATATATATTATATAAATATTGTACAAAAACGTAAATAGTGTAATTAATGTTAATAAAGAAACTCCTACTCTTTTTTCAATTATTCCATTAGATACTTTACTCACACTTCAGCTACCACCAAATCAAGCATGTCCCTTATGTTGCAATGTCTATATTAGAAAACAAAAAATAATGTATCTACTTTGGGAATGGAACTCACAACTTTCAGATATTTCAATATCAAAAGCAGGAGTCTACCTCATGAGCCACTAACAAGCATACTTAGCTGGTTAAAAAATGAGATGAGATGATGGAAAAACACAGACCTTGAATATGATAAGCACAAACATCTAAGACAAAAGTTTTACTATGTACAGTTCTCTCTTGGAAGCAATGTGTACATTTCAAATAGTCATGCCCTATCTGCAAGCCGACAACATTAAAAAAGGATGAAAACAAATTGTACAAAACTTAACAAAAGCATTTTGAATATAAGGGAGACTTTCTTCATATTCAGCAACACTTTTACTAATATGATAAATCCTGAGTTTGCTGCACCAAATTCTTTGGTAAAAGTGGCCATGGCCTCCTGCACTGTTACCATTTTAATAGGTTCACTTGCTTTATGTTCGCTGAAGTTTGGGTGTTGGGCTGGCAATACCCCATTCAAGCATTATAGACAAGCTCACTAATTTAGGTATAAACCATTTTATCACCCACTGGATAGCCAACTGGCCCACTGATAGGACCCAGGAGGTCAAAACAGATGAAGCCACCTCTAGCTCTGTTCCCAAGGCTCGGTACTGGCCCACTCCTTCTGGCATCTACTTTTCTGAAATGGAGGAAAGCACTGAAGGTTTGTAGCCGACTCATTTTGCAGATGATTGCAAGCTGGGGTGTTATCATCATCTCCCCTGCAGACACTAGCATTCTTCAAGAAGGTCTATATCTGACTAATAAATGGTGTCAAAGCCATGGTCTTAAACTAAATGCGAAGAAATGCATAACTGTACCCTTTGGGAAGTTAGTCATCCGAGCTAATTACCATGTTGATAATACGCCTCTACGAATCGACCAAATGATCAGGGTCTGGGTATGCACACAGAAAGTAGCCTTACCTTTGACCACCATGTGGTGACAGTGGTGAGGAAATCCTTTCAAGATGTGCAACATATAAGTATGGGCATGGCATCTTGGTCCAAAGAGGTCATTATTCCATTGTATTCTGCCCTTTTCAGACCAATCAGAGAGTACATTGCTCCCTTTGGTATGTACCTGACCAAGCAAATACAGCAATTAGAGTTACCTCAGAGGTTCTTTACAAAAATAATACAAGACATAACAAACCTGCATTATGCAGAGTACCTTAAAACCCTTTCCCTCTACTCACTCTCCTATAGATTGCTGAGGGTGATCTATGCCTGGCTTACAAGGCATCTAAAAACCCTACAGTTATGAATCTTTTATATATTCATAAGTCAAAGTGTACGAGATATACAAGTTCTAGAGACCTGAATTTTGTCTGTGAATTAAACAGAACATGCTGGAGAGACAGATATGTTACCTAGAGACTGCCCCCCCCCCCATGGAACAGGCTTCCCATCCATGTGAAGCTGAGTTTGTGTATTACCCAGTTTAAGCACAACCTAGACTAGTGGATGGGAATAGGAAATTTATGCTGGGCCTGGCACCCTTGTCATTTTGGACAGAGGTAGCTTATAAATACCTGGTCCTCAATGTCCTATGTGGATATAGCACATCACTATTCTTTCAGGAAAACTTGGCTAGGCTTATAAAGGTTCCCCGGCTCGTTACCCAAGTAACAATCTATGAATCTATGAATCTATAAATCTATCGGTAGGAAATTTCAGCAAATATCCTGGGTTATATAGTTATAGTTATAGGTTATACAGTTGAAGAAGCTAGAGGTGATGGAAATGGAGTGCCTGAGAAGGGTGGTAGGATGCACACTGTGGGACAGATGAAGAAATGAGGACATAAGAGCAGAAGCCAAAGTAGCTCCAATTGCAGAAAAGATCAAAGAGAACAGATTACGGTGGTTTGGACATATGTGTAGAAAAGCAGAAGACAATCTGGTGAGGAAGATTTGGGACAGACAGGAAGAAGGTAAGAGGAAGAGAGTCCATCCAGCAAAGAGGTGAATAGATTGTGTGAAAGAAGATCGGCGACAGCCAGGCATGAGTGTTGAAGAAGGCAGGAGTGTGGCACTGAATCAAGATAGTTGGCAACAGTTAACATGATACCCCGACCCCATGTCGAAAAAATGGGAAAAAGGGGGCTGATGATGATGATGATTCTAGGTTATCTACATATCGCAATAAGTGACATTTTACATCCACAGCCATATCATTGTACCCATCTATGGTATTAAAATGTATCAGTACAATTGCATGGGTTTTGAAAAGGGCATACTAACATCTGTGATTTTTCTATATTTTACCAACAGTATTCTTGAAAAAATCAACTATATAGAGAGGCCATTTTATAGAGCTTGCTAAAACTTCAAACCATGTCTCACATTTTAAAAAGTACCTAATAAACCATGGTATGTGGGTTATTCAGTCCTTTGTTTTATCTCCACAGTTTTTCTTGGAGTGTGTATCTCAGTGATCAACACATATTCCTATTTTATTATCACTTTGCATAAACATTCTTCATTTAGAGAATTTTCTCCTTTATGCAGATGGTAGCTAAGTGGACTAGAAATAAACACTACTCATGTATATAAAAAGTTCACACATAACACTTACAGTCGACACACGTCTCTACTAGCACCTCAGTACAAACTGTAAAATCATCTTAAAGGTACTACACCTTATAAAATACTAGTATCAACATGTTTTCTTACACTGATCCCACAACTTGATTGCTCCTACTTGCACTGAGCTACACAATATAAAGATATGGTAATTTAGATACACCCCCCCCCCCCCAACACGCACACACTCTGTCGTTTTATGTTATACTAACTACACTGCTCCCAAACTGCACAATTTAATCAGTATTGACTAAATGATATTCACCTCAAAGCATTTCACTTTAAATTTGATACATTTTGGGTGGACAGTGTTGAAATATTAAAAAAACAAACAGTGACAGATGTTCTGGAGAAGAGGTATTTTGGACATCGTTTAAGTGAAGAACAGTCAGTAATGATCTCTGATAAAGTCCGTGGCTAATAGCGAAAATATAATCTCATTATTAGTAGAAACTATTCCAAATACAGGCAGCCCCTCTTTCCTTAACACCAAAAAGCTTCAAATGTGTTTAAACAAAGCATGTAAGTACAGATCATTATCTCCAAGACAGGGGCTTCATTACACTACCCTCAGAAAGATAAACACACCAACAACTTATACACTCTCCTTACACAAATTCAGACTAATTTACAAACATATTGCCCCACTTTCGCAAATCTTCTGCAGACAGAACAATACAATACAGTACATAAGCAGTGTACTCTCTCTCATCTTCCTGTTACTCTATGATTGCCAAGCAGATAATGCAGAGGATTATGGGAGTGAGCTATTAATGAGCTGCTTCTTGTAGTCCGGGCTTAAATTCCCTTAACCTTCATTTGCTTACTGAATGACTCTATATAAGTCACTTTAATCAGACAGTACTTCAATGGTGAGTCTAGAAAGATTCATGTGGATCATTTCTCCACTCAGAAAAAAATACTCTCACTTTACAAGCTCATGAAATGCCCTTTCTATCACTGCACCTAGAGAATGGGCTCCCTCTGTGCATATATAACTAGCCATCCTAAGCTCCATGATAATAAAATTTGCTAAAATCATATCTGTTTATGACTACTGGAACATGTCCGTTTTTTTCAAGCAATCCTTTCTGCAGGAGGTTTCTAATGAATCACAACCTTTTTATTAATCCCTTATACACTATCATAACTAACTTTAAGACAATTTACACTACATTCATATTGCCTCCAGTTAATTAATCTTATTTTTTATTTGAAAATGAACTTTCTACATCTTTCAAGTTACTTTATCAGTGCTTTTCATCTTTCAACTGACTGAAGTTTTAAACTCTCTTGCAGCTGTAGTAGCTGTTGTAGAACACAACGTGCTTTGTTCATTGTATGCACTCATGTTGTTGCTGAAAATGAACTCCAATGGCACAGTCAATCAATTCATAAACTAAACTAAGCGATACATAGTCAGATAGACAAATATATCATCTGACAAACTGATCAATAAATAGATACATAGATAAATTAACAAACAAATAACTCAAAAATGTACTATGAAAAAAAACAATAAAAAAATAATGACAGCAGTAATTTATACTCCTGGCAAAATAAAGTACATAAACAAGAATGAAGCATGACTGCAATGGGATGCAATATGTACACATCTATCATTTTCAGAAAGAGTATAAAGACAGACCCATTACTGTTTTATTATGTTACTTCCCTCAAAAAAGTTTAACTGTTCCTTGATGTTCATTAAAATAGAGGAGATAAAAAATCTTTTCTATTGTCACTGCCACATCGAACTTCTCATGATTATTATTATAAAAGCAGCTAGATAATATGGACTAGCTATGCCTGTTAAAGAAAACAAAAATATGTGAGATCAACAGCTCCTGAAATGTATCTGTAAAAGAAGAAAGAAAGAAAAAAAAAGAAATAACATATGTCTGTATATTTCTTTCTCTCTCTCTCTCTCTTTCTGTGTGTGTGTGTGTGTGTGTGTGTGTGTGTGTGTGTGTGTGTATATACATATATATATATATATATATATATATATATATATATATATATATATATATATATATATATATATATATATATATATATGGATCTACTTTGTTCAAAAATACGTTACATTGAACAAACAAAGTAGATGCCCACTTCAGCAAAAGTGCATTTCAACGAAAGTGCACTTTCGCTGAAGCCTAGTCACCGGATCGGCTGACTAAAAAAAAAAAAAAAAAAAACACACATTTGCAGGGCAGCAAGCCCCCCCTGCATCCCCCACCTCCCTACTTAAATATATCAACTCCAAGATCATACTACAGTGAGCAAAAGGGAATATTCCCATTCCGTGCTGTATTGTGATCTCCGTACTTCGAACAACTGGGCTAAACCAAGTGGGTAGGTACTAAAACTTCATACAAATGAAGTAAACCCACACACACACACACACACACACACACATATATATATATATATATATATATATATATATATATATATATATATTCTTGTAAGGGGTTAAGATTTGCAGTAGTTTTCTAATAAAATGCTATGTAAGAACTGATATTATCCTATAAAAATCATAGGATCATAGGAGGTTACTAGGCTAATGGCCCCCAAGGCCCTTACAAGCCTAGCCAAGTTCATCCTGTGCCCCCAAGGGTGTCTGGTTCAAGCAGACACTAAAATCAGCACCTAGTGCCCCTATCCAAGAAGGAAGCCTTAACAGGTACATCTAAGTGATCTTGTGGAACAATGAATTGAGATAGGGTAGTTTGCTAGCTAATTTTAACTACGCATTCTGTATGAGACCTGACTTTTTATTCACATGATGCTTTTGTCATTCTGTGATACAAGTTTGCTATGAATCATGCAGATTAAAGTGAATATGAAGAACAGCATAACCATGCTACAGGTTAAATCTTTTTTAAAGTTTCCTGAGTGCAAAAGAAGTTCACAGCCTTCTGCACCTAAACCCGAGCAGGAATATAAATTGCTTTTTCTGCATTTATATCTTTTGACCTGTCAATTTCATGTTCAGTCATCACACTGATCTCTCCATCATCAGTTAAGATTACACCTCTTATTTCTAACTTCCAATCAGCTGTCATCAAGGAGCCAGTTAAAACAAGAGTAAAAGGAAACATGTCAGCATCAGGAAGTGGCCTACTCATGTCCTCCTGGCCCACATGGCCTCAGAACAATGCTGGTATATGCTTTAGATACAGGATATTCAGGCTGTATTACTCAGTCCCAAAGTGAGGGCTATTAATTCTCTAAGCATTTACATAGATCACTTGTCAGTTTGGAATGGGCACTTTATCTGTGACTAGTAATAAAAGGTTGATAAAATTAGTTAAGCTGGACTCCCAGTAGACTTTTGTCTGAATTAATCAGTGTGATGACTGAATGTAAAATTGACAGATCAAAAGATATAAGTACAGAAAAAGTAATTCATATTCATGCATTCTGTTGTAGTACAGGTAACAGCATCATGTCTCCTAGAGTCAAAATTGTGATATAATATGGTAACTCAGGCCAGAATGAGCCTGTAATTGGTTACTGCTGGATAATGCTCGCCTGTAATTGGTTACTGCTGGATAATGCTCTACACACAGAGGTACCAAATAACTTCTCAACCCAAGCAGTCTACTGGTTCCTTAAATAGAAGAGGATTTTAAAATTAAGTCATCTACATTACTTTGTTGAACAGGTAATTGGACTAGACTGAGGACACTTTTCAGCAATGATCTACATGCAAATGAACAGCTGCAAAGATATGGCTGAAATGAGAGATGTCTTGTTAACCAAATAAGAGTAATTCAGATACAGAAAATCTCAGATAGAGGAAGCAGCTGCTATGCAGTAAGTAAATCGACTTTCTGAAGTCAGAAAGGTGCTTAACAAGATTGTGTTAAACACCACTAAGCTCTGTTACGATTGGGTCTTATGCTATGGCTTGTTAGGGAACAATACTGGCTGGCAAAGAACAGCAGCAAAAGGAAGAACAGCATTAAAAGCTGTTAGACACTTCCCTCTGTCACATTTATAAACAAAACGTGTCAGAATAAAGTGACTAGTAGCTTTTAAAACCATTCATTTTTCAGGATAATAATTTCTGCCTACCATTTGATTGACAGCACTAAATTGTTTTGCCATCTAAAACACTAACATTTCACACTCCTATTTTTTTCCTTCTTTTTTAGTAACTGGCAGTACATGGAGCAGATAAAGATGCACTCACTACAATGAATTATGATTAGGTTGCATCGATCATACATATATATGGATATGCTGGTTCCTTTTGTCTTTCTAGCCATGATTATTACCATCAAGTTAATCTTCTCAGATTTTTTTTTTACTACAAGTGCATGACTTTCTTTTCCGTATATGATTTCATAAGGTACAGGTTACATCATTTACTCATATACTTAGAAGTCTATGTGTTTTTTTCATCCTTTCCCAGGGGCTGTTTCTTAAGATTTTTTGTTTCACAGGTCAGGAACGTGGGTTCTGTCTTGCTTGCTGATTACTAACGTTATGAAGTTCATTCTTCACATGCCCCGGTGCATTTTACCTAGGTACCTGTGCTTACTACTTGCAATGTGTCTGTTGAGTGACATCTCCAAATACTCCCTTTATTCTTTCTTTCTACATGTGCACACACACACACACTCACACACACACACACACACACACACACACACACACACACACACTCACACACACACACACACACACACACACACATATATATATATATATATATATATATATATATATATATATATATACATATATAGCTATATATATATATATATATATATATATATATATATATATATATATATATATATATATATATGAGTACATAACATTTGATCTAAAATTTTGTCAAATATTTTGTCTAATCCCAAAATATAAAAAATAAATCATCTGAGACAAATCTAATCTAAAAGACAGTTGATCTGATCACATTTACCAGAAAACTGTAGTAGGCTATACACAGTTAATGCTGGTGTGGTTTTGGGTATTAGGTTAGTAGGCATACCTCTCAACCTCTTAGAGCAAGAAATCTGGGCAAAGCCATAAATAATGGAGGGACAAAGGCCCAAAAATAGGGACAATTTTTACATATTGCTCTTATAAAATTAGAAAGTTGATAGAATAACGGAATTTACATTTACATGGATTTTCTGAAGGGTATGAAGTCAGAAACGGAAACGTTTGTCATTATTTTCTGGCATCCATTCTCAATGATTTGCCAGAGAAACACAATTTTCTGAGGAACAGCCCAAAAATATGCGACAAAAATCTTTTCAGTTGAGAGGTATGTTAGTAGGAATTACAAGGCAAATTATTCTAGACCACCATGTGTACCTTGATAATGTCCACCCACATAGGCTCATAGTTAAGTAGTAGGCTAGCTGCCCTTGTGGGACATTTTAAACTAAGATAGTTTCCTTTTTTGTGCTCAAATTAACCTATCCAATTTGTCTAGAGATTGGTCTTATGCATCCCATGGTCCATAATTATAGACTAGCCGAATGGGTATAACTGGGATCATACCGTAGATAATTTGAAGGGACCCATGCATGGGATAAAGCAATTAGAAGCTACCTCTATCCACAAGGGCAGTCCTGGGGTAACTTTTCTTTTTCCCATCCACAGATCCAAGCTGTGTTCGAATATGAATATGAATGAAATTTGCAGTGTCCTTTGCAAAACGGGTCTATATTATAAAACTGAAAACACTTTACCACGAATGCTCACATGAATGAAAATGCTGGTAATTGAAGTTGCTATTGTGGGGGGCTGGAGCCCCCAGACACCCCGCTAAATATATATTCTAACTCCGAGGTCGCACTACAGTGAGGAAAGGGCAAATATCCCACTCCTCACTGTAACACAACCCCACAATCACAGTTTTGATTCCTGGCATTTTTGCTCATGTGAGCGTTCGCGTCAAAGTCTTTTCGTGCATCTAATATAGACCTCTGCAAAACATACCTGTCCCTCCAAACCATTCTGTTGATGTTTTAGAAAAGGTTTAGATCCCTAGACTGAGTATTGGTGATGTCATTTGACTTGCCGATGTGCAGTAAATCCATCAGTAAAGGGTCAGAGGATGCCTTGTATGCCACAGATAGGTCACCTCTTAGCAGTCTGTAGGACACTGAGTATGGTGACAGGGCTTTGAGTCGGTACATGTAGAACATGTTGTTTAGGTCTTGTATCCTTTTAGTGAGGTATCTCTGTGGGTATTCCAGTTGTTTCATGTGTCTGTCAGACACATGACAAAGGGGCATTATATTCAATGATTAGCCTAATGAGGGGTGAGTAAAGGGGTCAATCACAACCTTTTAAGTAATCACTATTCCTTTGTTCATAAGTTGTGCAATACAGAAGGACTTTCTTACAACAATGGAGACATATTGATTAAAAGGTAGATCACTCTCCATATAAGTTCCCAAATTCTGAACAAGTAGGTTACCTTTTACAGACATAATTTTAACGTGGTACTTCTCTGGGATAGATGACTTCCCAAATAATACAATTATGCATTTTTTGGCATTTAGTTTCAGACCATGATTTTGGTACCAATTTTTTATTTGAGATAAACCTTCCTGCAGGATGGCTAAGTCATTTGAGGATTCATTGACTGCTCCCAGCATGCTGTCATCTGCAAACTTAGTCAGCTGGAGCCATTTGGTATTGGCCTTTACTTCAGAAAAGTAGATGCCAAGCATATAACTCCCCTGTGTCTACAAGACTGTTTGTGTTTCAGCAATAATTCACTACTCATAGCATTTTCTCTTTTTTCTGCACTTGTGCAGCTATGGATTTAATATATTTAAATAAGGAGGGTGCAAGGGTGCTTGCCCTTTGCAAAAAAAAAAAACTTTTGGATGAGTATTTGCTGTATATTAAACTTTAGTTAATGTGATTCCATTTTTGTGATTAGATAAAAAGTTTTTTAGATGAAACATAATATACCCATATATACATACATATCTATCTCTCTCTCTCTCTAGATATATATATATATATATATATATATATATATATATATATATATATATATATACACATATTTGTATACATTGAATATAGCTATCATCAACACGAAATATCAAATACTTTACAATGAAATAGTGTACACTGACAAGTAATTAAACATGTGCCGAGAAACAGCCTCAGCACATGCAAAAAAAACAAAAACAAAAAAAAACAAACAAATAACAAGACTAAAAACATCAGTCCCAGATGATGAAATCCGATGTAAAATTCAATATGCTTCATATACGACAGCAAGCCGCCATGCACCCTCCACATCCCTTGGAACCTATACATACCAACTCTGAGTTGTGCAACAGGCGGAGAAGAAGAAATACTTATCCCAGTTGTATAGAGCTCTCACAGGTACAAATGCCAGCATTCTTTTGATAGCATTTGTTTGATATTCTGAATGTTCAATCAAATAAACTACTCCCCTCTCTCTCTCACTATAATATAGATAGATAGATATAATAGGAATCATAGGAAGCTCAAGTCTAAGGAGTCTTGTGAACACTGTGCCTTGCAGGTTTTCACCCTAGATTATACCTCTTCTCTCAAGGTGGGGTGGTACAGTGAAGCCTGGAGGGAATTTATGAATACCTATCCAATTGTCCAAACTAAAAAGAAAAGTACCTCCCACTGCCAAAGTGCAGCTAGCCAAAAAATTCTGAAAATCAGCAAAAATAGCCGGCTGCACATCCACAGCTTAACAACAACTTTTAAAACAAATTTATTAGGTGTTTCTTAAAATATGTAGATTAGTAAAAGTCCCTCAGTATTCCAAATGATAAGCGCTTTCAAATCTTCTTCAGATAAGATATTTAAATAAGGAAGGTGTAGGGGTTGAAGCTGAAAAGTGGAGTACATGGGTGCTTGCCCTTTGCAAAAAAAAAAAAAAAACCTTTGGAGAAGGTGGGTCCCTGACTGCTCAGAAAGAAAGAAAGAAAAGCATGTTTCCACTCAGCAGCCTATAACACACAAGAAAGAGGGATAGTGCTTCTGCCTTTTCTGGCAGCTTAGGAATTTTAAGCCTGTGATCCTCTTTGTTAGAATCTTCTGGGGTCTTTCCAGCTGTGGTATATGTCTGGTAAGGGGGCAGTGATTTTTTACATTGTTTAATCAGTGCTGAATGCAAGGGAACAGTAACCACTTTAGAACTGATAATATTCTCTTGTTGATCACCTGCATCAAGGGTTTCAGCAGGTAGTGTTGTTATCTCACAGCAAAAGGTTGCCTGGTTCAAGTCTCAATTGGCATACCTTCTGGGTGGAGTCTGCATGTTCTCCTTGTGTTTGCATGGCTTTTCTCTGGGTGCTCCAGTTTTGTCCCACATTCCAAAGACATGCAGTAGGTAAATTGGGCACTCTAAATTGCCCAGAGGTGTGAGTATGTGTTTATGCATGGTGTGTACGAACATCTGAGGCAGAGTTATCGACCTAGCGGTGTGAACACTGGCTCTAGATGATTGTCGCTGTTAAAGTGACACCCTAACCCCATGTACAATAATGTGAAAAAGGAGTTGTGGATGGATGGATCACCTACACCAAACAGAAGGATTTCCTGATAACCATTGCTACACAGTTATCAAAAGAAAAGGATTATCAACCCAGGTTCCCAGTTTTCAAATTACTTTTTCATTTTGAATTGGAGTATTGTTAATGCTCTATACTTAGGAGATGGTCTGTCTACCAAATGTGACAACATTACATTTTTTAGCAGTTAATTTAAGCTAATGTTCAATACACCAGGCATTTATAAGTGTACATTCTGGCTAGAGGGCTTCTGTGTCAGAGGGGAATTTCACAGTGACTCCCAGGTTGCAGTCTTCCACAGACTTGTTTAGCCAGTGGTCTTTTTTTTGTCTATAGGTCAAAGAAGTTAATACTGAACAAAAGCAGTCCCAGCATTGACCCCTGTGGGCCACCACTGGTAACCTACATTTTGTCTGATATTGCCCCTCCACCTAAACAGGGTAGGTGATGTCTTTTAGCCAATTTGCTATCCAACTTACTGCATAGAAGTCTATTTGTAATGCATTTTAGTTTATAAATTGAGCTGCTATGGAGAATGGTGTCAAATGTCTTTGCCAAGTTGAGATAGGCTGCCTATGGTGACTGTTATGTTACCTTTTCAAAGAAGCTTACCAGGTTTGTTAGACAAGATCTTCACTTTTACAATATCAGATTACTGCAGATCTAGCCTGATGTGGTCTTTAATGTCAATATTAAATTTGGTATGTTATAATGTGTTCCATAGCCTTATAGATGACTCAACAGGCTGATGGCCATATAGTCTCCATGGTCTGCAGTAGGGTCAGCAAACAACTTATGTAGATTAGTACTATTTAACAAACAACCCAGTATTTATTTATTTATCTGTTTATTTGCTATTTGCTCACTGGATACATGGGCTGGCCCAGTAACACTTTTCAGTCATAACCTGGGCTCACTGAGCAGTAGTACACATATAATATAAAGTACATGAAAACATGGAAAGAGATGTGAAATTAGGAAAAAAGCAAAAATACAAAATTATCAAAACTAGAACATGGGCAATGACAAGAGTTACCATGTACAAATGCATTTGCAAAACATGGATATAAATATGAGTTATAAGTTGAGTCATGTATATATATATATATATATATATATATATATATATATATATAAATAAATATATATATATATATATATATATATATATATATATATATATATATATATATATATATATGTCTTTGACAACACAAGAACAACAAAAACAATGTTGCCATGTCACTATGCATGCACTGAGGAATAACCCCAGAGCATTCAAAAGAAAATACTAACCAAAAAGATGAAAACATATTTTTGCAGGGGGCAAGACCCTTTTACCCATGAGCGAGGGATGCACACCCCACACCACCTATTCTAACTCCAAGACTGCAAAATACATGGGAAAGGGCATATTTCCCCAACCCTGGAACTGTAGCATTCTCAAACACCTGTCAACCATCTCTTTAATCAACCAAATTATTGCAACAAAACAGATGCTGACTTTAATGGCAGTTTATATATATATATATATATATATATATATATATATATATATATATATATATATATATATATAGACATTTATATGTATGTGCGTGTGTGTGTGTGTGTGTGTGTGTGTGTGTGTGTGTGTGTGTGCGTGCGTGTATGTCTGTGTGTGTGTCTGCGTGTGCACGTGTGCGTGTGTGCGCGGGTGCGTGTGTGTGTGCGTGTGTGCGTGCGTGCGTGTGTGCGTGTGCGCGTGTGCGTGTGTGCATGTGTGTGTGCGTGCGTGTATGTGTGTGTATAAAATCAACTAAGAACCAGCTGTCAAGACAAGGGAATACATTGATATATTCGGTGGCTAAAATGGCATCCAGTACACCAGCTGCAAACCAGTTTCACTTGCGTCCACGGCTTCTTCCGTGTAAAAAATACATAAATAAATAAATCTAGGCATGCTATATCTTAACAGGGTTATGTCACTAGTCAAAAAAGTCACATGACAAACATAACCAATTACCAACAGTGAAAAATAAAGAAAAAAGTGAAAACAGGACCATAAGTAGTTATTCAATCCAGGAGAAAAAAAAGTCCCCATCTTTATAAACCCCCATCTTTCTTTGTTAGCTTTTCCATTTAGATTGTATTTATTCTAGCCCAAACCAAAATAATTGTTGAAATGCAAATCACTAGAATAGGTGGTACTTATTGATTTATCAGAAGACATATCCATATATAACTTTTATATAACTCTGTTAAGAGAGAACGTGCTCAGATTTATTTTATTTGCAATGAGGAAGCTGTGCACAACAGCAAAACTAGTTTGCAGCTGGTATATGGACGTTAACCGTTAAATATAAGCATGCTTTCTTTGATCTTAAGTGCTGATTCTTTTTGAATTTATACAAATTTCACCTTTACCTGGTGTTTAGACTTATTTCTGGGTGTTTTTACTGGTTTCGGTGTCCCTGCCTTACTGTTCCCTCATCTACTGAGTTTCTTGGGGTGAGATATCATTCCAAGTACTATAATGAAATAATTATGGGAGAAGTGGAAGATTGTGGTACAACAGGGACTGTGAATATGTCCTTCCCTGCTTTTGTGTAATCTAAAAGTTGGTGGGTGTGTGTGTCTGT
This sequence comes from Protopterus annectens, assembly GCF_019279795.1. Lineage (NCBI taxonomy): Eukaryota > Metazoa > Chordata > Ceratodontiformes > Protopteridae > Protopterus > Protopterus annectens. The sequence continues at coordinate 14,736,153 of NC_056728.1, forward strand.
GTGTGTGTGTGTGTGTGTGTGTGTGTGTGTGTATATATATATATATATATATATATATATATATATATATATATAAATTAGTAGAGGTTGTGAAGGACACAGTCTTCAAAATCTTGTTTAGATATATATATATATATATATATATATATATATATATATATATATATATATATATATATATATATATATATATATATTTATGGGATCCGTACTGTCTACCGAATGAGTGTTTCACCAAAACTGAAACGGCTGAGCACACTTTTGCAAAAGTGCTTTTCACCACAAAAGCACTTTCGCGAAAGTGTGCTAAAAAAAAAAAAAGAATAACGTGGAGAAATTGATGTTGCTGAGATCGTAGCACAGTGGGGATAAGGGAATATTCACTTTTTCCCACTGTAGTGTGATCTCGGAGTGAGACTATAAAACTAGGGGGTTGTAGGGAGGCTTGCCCCCCTGCGTAAACATGAGTTCTTTGTTTTTGTTTGGTTTTCTTTTGCTTTTTTTTTTATTTTGTTAGTTATTATTTTTTTTGCACACTTTAGCAAAGATGCTTTTTCGGAGAAATCTTTCCATTCCGCACTGTACGGAGATGCCAGTTTCGCATGGTCGGCATTTCAAATGTCAATCATATGGTCTCCGCCATATGGTCTTCGACATTATGAAATGTCGACCATGTGTAGGGGACCCACATACATATATGGTTTACTATCAAAATTGAGAATGTAGGTTCGGCAAACATGGGAATGTTGAATGGCAGTTGGCCGATTCCCATGTTTCCAAATGTTAATTGAGCAAGAGTCCATATCAGCAAATGCCACTATGTGTTCACTGATATGTACTCAATGTTATGACTAGAGAGTGCGGTACAGTGCAGATTTAGAAATGTATCCCTGTCCTCATTGCAGTGCGACCTTGGAGTTGGAATATATAGTTTGCAGGGGGTGGGGTGTGTAGCCCCGACAGGGGCGGTGAAGGGGGGCTTGCAAAAATGTGAATTGCAGTGTAGGATTTACACTTACCTTTGCTCCTACATGGACTTCATGTTTGATATTTGAGGAAAATGTTGAATCTGCTGAATTTGTTCAGCAGATTTGACATTTTCACCTATTTAATATGCAGGAATTCAACATTGACTTTCAATATTTAATACTTTTTTTTCTCAATGTCGAGATTTTGATAGTAAAAGTATATATATATATATATATATATATATATATATATATATATACACACATATACATATATATATATATATGTATATATATATATACACGCACGCACGCACGCACACACACACACATATATATATATATATATATATATATATATATATATATATATAGTGCATCTAGACAGACAGATAGGCAGACAAACATACATTTTTATACAAAATGGGTTCATGCTTGCTACTGATGCCTAGGTTATATGCAAAGAGAAGGGTCTCTACAAACAAAGGGCTCACTATACCATGCATAACAAGTGCACCTCTATCTTTCCGGCCTCTTAATGTTTCCCACCTTTTACCTACTGCAAAGCCTTGTATCTATCCCAGTGTATCTTAAATTCACTATTTTAATCAAACTTACGATAATAAGATCATTCATTCTTATTCCTGTTCCCCAGACTTCTGTGTAGTACATGAACGTATGTCCTGGTTGTGTATACAACAATGCTCCTGTAATGGGATCTGGCATGTAGCAGCACTGGCAGATCTGTTCATATCCCATGCAAGTATACCCACTACGTTTTTGTTGCATGAAACAGATAAAGTTGCCACCCTGTTGACAACTATTATATGTTGTCAATCAAACTGACATTGTAGTTTATAATAACATGGTCTCTAATGATCTATGAATGAGTGAAAATGAATTTGTGAAAGTAAGAAAATGTAGAACTACAATAAGGATGTACCGTTTAAGCACACCATGAGCCATTCCATGTAAATACATTTCCATTTAGACACTGAGGACTGCATTACATTGCTTTATGATAAATGAGCTTTACTGTAACAGTTCCACATAATGACTGCAGTGTTGTACAATAAGCCATTAATATCCATGTTTTAACCTTGCTCATGCTGGCTGTAATATAATTTGTCCTAATCAGCAATGCAGTGCCATGAGGAAATGAGCATGGAAACACGTGGGCCTCATTATGCCATGAAGAGTGCATTTTAAAATCAGTTGTACGTGTATGGTAATTAATAGAAAGTGAAAAAAAAACTGCAGAAATCTGAAGACTAACATCTTAATAAAATATACTTAATATCAAAGAAATGAAAAAGAGCAAAAATGCAACATGGGATATAAAGCCCCATTTAAGAGGTGAAAAGTCAGACTATATTTAAAGAAAACTACCATTTATACAATATAATCTCATTAATATTCCAAAATGTGCAAGCTTATTGGACAATCCAAAAACAGTGACCATTATAAATGCAGTACTACTCGGGTAAAAATGGAATTCAGTAGCCATGCCAAAAATAAATAAATAACTAATGACTGCCTCTACTGTTAGTAGTCAAAGCTGCTGTTTTTCTATGCTACAAATGTGCCTGAATGTATCGTTGTACTGTTTGTCTGTCACATTAAGTGCTGCAATATCTGAATGTATACAACTTACACTTGCACAGTGACAGCACTTGGACACAGTCATACTTATTTTTGAAACAACCACTAGCTACCAAGCTTACAGAAGGCACTGCTGAAGTTTTTATGCATTACAGATGTTTCTGTTTAGCATCTATTGCTCTCCAAAGCACAGATATTGGAACACTGATTTAATGGATTAACCTTTATTGGACCAGCATATGTTTTGAAAGTATTTCATACACCCTAACAGCAAAATATTAAAAAGAAAAAGCGTGCAGGGAGGGTACCAGGAGTGTTCAACCAAACAGCTTTACCCAGCACTCCTTATTTCCTCAAAAAAAAGTTTTTTTTTTTTCTTAATGTCATTGTGTAATAACAGTAAGTTGCTTCTGTGGGTGGCTAATGTTGGATTCACCTATAGCTGGCTTTGTTTGATCATTTGGGTTTCTCATTACTCACACCAGGTAATAGATTATTGCAAACTCAAAGCCTGCCCGCTATTGGTTCGACCACTTCAGTAGACATTAATCAGAAAAGAGAAGGCTTTAGATTCCAAGGCTTTATTTGACCCAAGCTGCTGCAAACAAAGATGAGAGGAAGATATAGCAGCACAAATCTGTTTCCATTGCATTTTAATTTTTTTGTAAACAAAGACTGACATAGTTTCTCAGTCAGCAGCATAAGGATAAGACCAACCAGTAAAATATAAAAAAAAAAAAAAAAAAAAAAATACAAATTAACAAGCATAGGAATCTGCCTATTTCCAACCTCACCACCACAAGTGTTGAGGATAAAATAAAAAACAGAGAAACCAGTTGTGATAAAACTTCCTTGATAAGCTCAGTCACAATAATTCCCAAAAATCACGAAAAACAGGTAGTGTTCCAAAGCAACAAGCCTTTATTCATCACAGACAAGTGATCCTCGGTAACAATCTCACTTTCACACTAATCACCATCATCCCAGAAGTCAAAGTGAAGAACAGGGTTCATGGTAAGGGCTATTAAAATTTGCCAGTGTCATAATCTTTATACTTTCTGAAGGGCATTTCGGAGACTATGTCTGTATACCTACCTGCATGTAGAGTGACTCAGACACACAGGAGTACCACATGTGGCCGCAATCATCCACCCAGAGACTTCATAATGAATGACAGGAGATGCTAAGTACCTGATACAATACCAATCACAGGTTCATAGCTTTTAATTCAGGTAGTATAGCTAATTCAGGTAGTATAGCTAACCCTTATGTGCTCACCAAGAACAATCTGCAATGCTGCCTGCATAAGGCATTACTAGTAGAACTCATGCTAGTTCATGTTGCTGAGAATCTCATTTTTCTGGCTATCACTGTGCCATATTACAATGTGTTCTTTGTGCCATGTTATTTTGAGTTATTTGTGTTCTCTTATGCTAACAAAATCTGTGTTAAAATATTACTCCAAAGGCAACTTTTTTAACATCTTCCAAGAAGATTTTTACCATGTGTCAGTCTAGTACTCTCTGCAGGAAAAAAACAAATACCAGTTTGTTTCAAGTATTGTGTGGCAGACCAGATCAATGGCATTTGTTTATTAGAATATTCCCAATTACAGATGATATAGCTTTACTACAATGTCCTGTCACATGAAGTATTTGAAAGTTCACAGTTCAAAGTACAGAAAATAAAACTTAGTGCTTTCTGTTAACATTGCCATTTAACAGAAATAATGAAACACCAGAGTTACAAACATACTACACACCTGAGACAGAGAAGATATGGGATGCTTCCTGAAAGGATTTCAATGTTTTGACAATGCATACAATGTGCCATCATGTCTCTTAAAATGTGTTGCATGTGTCTACATCCCTTCTTGTCAAATAAAAAGTCTGATATATGATCAGCTAATCAAAACCCACTTCTTCCAGTACCATTTTAAGTAGCATAACACATTGAAATTGCATGTATTTGAGGTACACAAAAGGCCTAGAATATGCTTTCTGGATTTCTACACCCCATGTAGGGGAAATCCCTCACCATCACATCTCTCTTGTTATCGTCTGTAAGGTTACCCCATCATGTAAAAAGGGGTTTCCACTGCTGCAGTGAATTCAGGCAAAACTGTTTGAAGTGTGGTTCTGCTAAATATGCATCATTCAACTCTAACTACATGAAAATAAATACCTAACAAACCTAGCCTTACAACTGGTTTCAGTAGACAGTCTCCAAATCTGTAGCCTTCTAGTCCCAGAATATTATTTTGCTAGCACAATTTTTCTTTAACCTATTTCTCTCTATAGGATACATGCATATTTCTCCCGCATTTCTTTGTTTTCTTATATCCTGTCATTTCTACAAGGAGTATTTTTTCCTTCCCTTGCTGGATTTGTGATGTGGGCACTCTGCCACCCTTTGTAACCCCAACTGAACCTTGGCTATTTTATTTGACATTGTCCCTGTGTCTGCATCCTATAAGCTTATTATAATATATGGAATGTTATTGTCATACAAAACAATTAGCAAGTCACATTCATCCACATCCCATTCTTTCAAGTGAAGAAGCTTATAACACTGCATTACCTACACAGACAGTGTAGTACAACACCATTTTGACCTAAACGATCAAGCAATAGGCCAACACACAAAAAAGTATTAGAGCCAGTGGAAAACAAATTAATTTGTGAGCTCTTCTATTTCAAATTAATATAAACACATTCTCTTATATACTCAAAAATCAAAAAGTTGCAAGAAATATCAAACAGAAGTAACTTTTATAACATAAAAAAGTTCATTTTCATTTTCCAATCTCTTCCGATGCCATAAGATGCTAAAATAAACAAAAGTCCATGTAAATAATAATATTCAGTATAATATTTAAGAGGAAATTATACTACTTGAGGTGTGTACAAACAACTACATGACACTCTCAATTTCATAATTATATGTCTACATCTCTCAAAGTATGTTTTACCTGCTCTCTTGTTGAACAACTATTTTATCTAAGGCCATAAAAGATATAAAACCTCTATATGTTAAGTATTAATCTAAATACTGTATCACATGGCCTTCACCAGTACGTCACCATTTAATAAACAAATTTTAGTTAAACCCCCTTCCTGCATAGAGAAGTGCTCCTTATCTATATTGGACATTAAATCAATATATGATTTTAATGTGTTATTTTTATCCAGCTATTCACATCTTACTTTGCTGTGCTTCAAGCTGTTCCTTTTAAAAATAAGTTAACAGCTTACTCAAACACTATCTACATACTCATATTTCTTCCTCCTATGTCAAGCTGTAATTCAGTAAGTGATTTTTATTGTTTCATTATTCATATCTTGGTGTGCTGTGCTTTGAGCTGTTTCATCAAAGAAGCTGCCAGGTTACCCTGAAGGCGTGATGTGCTAAAAATAAATGTTGAAAATGAATGTGTTACTGGTGAGCTATGTCGTATTCTTTTACCTTAAAAGAAGACGCGAGACAATGGTGTGCAGTTGGTACCAACTCCAAGCTTTATTGACCGGCCAACATACATGCAATGCAATGCAACAACTTCCTGTCTCGCAGCCTTTATATATGCACGCTCCCCCCCACAGAACACAAGATAACACAGTCCATTGAATACACCACATCTCCCTTTCCATAAGGCCAGCACCAACCCCAGACCTATTCAATTCTCCCACTTCACTACAACTTGGTACATGGACACCAAATGCTCACTTAGCCACATTCGGATTACTATAAACCCCCAAGACATTGTTATTCCTGCCTTATTAATGACTCTTCCAGATCTGGTAATCAAATGCACGGTTTCGGCCAAGACAGTCCCTTGTGGCGCAATGGTTTTGATCTACCATACCTGGGGTCTTCAGGTCTGTCACCCACACCTGGTCTCCAGGCAACACATTCCCCTCCAATCAGGGCACGCAGGGTCCAACTGTGGGGGATCTGTACTTTTGATCAAAGCCATGAAAACTGAGGTCCATTGTCGGACACAAGTACCTCTGGGATACCATGGCGAGCAAAAAAGATTTCAGGTGGCTAATGACCTCATTGGATGTGGTAGGGTTCAACAATGCAATCTCGAAAAACCTGAAAGTAGTCCTTCGACAAGGAGGTAAGTCTGTCCTTTCAATTCAATCAGGGTATGCTGTTGGGAGGAGGGGCTCAGGAGGATTCTGACAGGCTCTGGCTTTGCACTTCACGATGCCCTTGATGTCCCTCATGCAACCAAAAGCAACCCATCTTTCACTGTCAGTGAGGACGATCTGGCCAGTAGCTCTTCATGGCTGCACAAGTCCATGACCAGGATGGCTTCACCTGCATGTTTTCCACAATAATCCTCCATTAACTTTAGCCTGGTTTTGACAGGGCATCTGCCACCCACAGTGATTTCCATCAGCCTCATCTTGAATTCTGGGTGGTAAAGATCCACGCCTGGCCGCCCAGCAGTGAGACCAGGGTTTGTGATCAGTCTCTAGACAAAATGATTTGCCCAATAGGTAATCGTTGGGTGAGAGTGACCTCGATGCATATGCCACGGGTCTCCAGCCATCCTCCCATTGTTGCTGCAACACACTCCCCACCCCAAAGGATGATGCATAAATCATTGAATGCCTTCTCCTGATCCCCACCCCAGTACCAGCTATTCCTTTTAGATAATAGGTCTCTCAAAGCTCTATCCCTCTCAGCCAAATGAGGGATGAACTTCCCACCTGATTCACCATGCCCAGGAAACTTCTGAGTTCTCCCACTGTAGCAGGTGCTTTCATCTCTGACATGGCCCAAGAAGGTTACTGTGTCTCGAACAGGTCGCATTTCTCTATATTCAAAAGTGTTCCGTGCAGAGTTAATGCCAAAGGGAAGGCGATATTAGCATCCAGCTTGCTGAACACCAGACTCTGCTCAACCCGAGGGCACTTGAACCTTTTCTCATATTACATCATATTTATTAGTGTAGTCTACACATAGTCTCAACCTGTTACTGTCCTTCTTTGGGACTACCACCATGCCTGCACACCAATCGGTAGGCTCTTCCATTCTGCGCCTCCATCCTTCTCTCTCCTCTCCTTCTTCCTCTCCCCAATGGTGTGGTATCCTCCTGGGGGGGTCTTCAGGAAATAGGGCACGCATTTGGTTGCAGCTTTATGTGGTATGTCGAGGCCTTCAAAGACTCCAGGGTGATAACAACATACACTTTCTCGCATGTCTGTCTATGTCCGTAACTGAGCTGAAGCTCCAAGGATCAACAAGTTGTGCAGGTTTGACTTGGAGATAACAGTGACATCTGCCCCCTCCACAATCCAAGAATGGTTCCCGGAAGAGACAGAGCCAAGGAAGATCATCTTCTTCAATACTGCACTGCCCTTGGACTGTCGGCAAACCCCCTGGTAATGGCCCCCTTCATCCCACAACCTCCTCCCGACTGTCTGCCATATTTACAGCCCCCTCTAAGTCCAAACTCTTTTCCATCTGCATCCGCAGCAAGGCAAAAAAAAGCATCAACAGTCTCATTCAGTGTTTGTTTCTATATTAAATCGCGTGCCGCTCATACACAATGTTCTTTTGACAATAAAGAACTGAGGCCTCTCTCAAAAGCGCTGCTGCCTATCGCCCATGCAATATATCAGGGTGTTCACCTGGTTCGAAGATAAGTTACTGGCCTGCCTGAACCGCTCAAACCGGATAACACAGTCCATTGAATACACCACAAGCTACGCATCTGTACTGCCTGCAAAGTCAGGTGCCTGCATCCTGCTGTGGCTGAATCAACTACCATGCTGATGACTGCCTGGAACCAAAGTAAATGCAAACCTGACTTTTATCACACAGCGTCTGCACATGCCTTTCTATCACCACCACCACCACCACTGGAGTGCTATCAACCACCAAAGTTTAACCCAGAACACTAAACTAGAAGCATTTCAAATCAAATGTATGCATGGACTCCACGTGTTACTCTGAGCTATTCTGTTTGTGATTATTGCATGATTTCACCTTTGAGTCTTCAAAAGCTTCAACAGAAAGACATTGCTTGAGGTCAAAAGCAGGTGAAATTTATTGAATCTCCAAAACATTCAAAGAATTCTGATGATGATGCTAGACAGCTGTTTTCAACTTTTCCATAAAAATATTTCACAATATAAAATAAAGTGTATATATAAAACTTCTTAAAACACCAGGAAAAAAGAACATGCAGTAAACCATGCCTTATTATTCTTGTATCGTGTGTGTGTCTGTGTGTGTGTGTGTGTGTGTGTGTGTGTGTGTGTGTGTGTGTGTGTGTGTGTGTGTGTGTGTGATGGGAGAGCCAAGATCTCAGAGACAGACAAAGAGAGGACATCCTGCTTTTTACTGCGTCCTTTCCTCAGAACACAGTACATGAAGGGCTAAAATGCAATGCCCTTGATAGCTTCCTCTTTCTGCAGCTTACAGACTAGATATATGAGTGATACAGACTCAGCCAGCTTTCTCCATCTGTCAGATAATAAAACAGAGGTGAATGCACTATGTTGATGGCATGCCCTTCAGTCTACTTCAGGAAGCATTTTTTTTAATTCATAGTACAAGAGAGGAAAATAGAAACATAAATTATAATGGCAGATAGCAGCTTTAACCAGCCTTGCCTGTAATTTTCCCTGCCTTTCTGACAAACTGCCCAACCTACTTAACCCTTAACAAGTAACATGCATTATGTCTGAGCCATGCATTAATAGTTCATTATTTCACAGGTTGGACTGTCAAGCTTATGTCCTAGCAGCCTTCAAGAAGGTTAGTTGGCATAACCCTGTGTTAAAATTCTCTACTTCTGCAAGTTTATCAAGATTCTTTATAAAGACATTAATAGCTGGCTTCTCAATTGAAGTGGAGGCTTATTCCAAACACTTAGAAAGAAAGCTCTAATGTATTTGTAACAGTTTTTTTGTTATTTATATTTATTTTAGTAGTAGCCTCCCTGTTCTGGTTTTTGCTACCCTGATGGTGCATTCTAGGCATAGGCTTAAATAAAACCAGATCAGAGACTGCATTATAAACCAAAAAGAAATTACCTGTAAGTAACCAAGTATAGTAATAGGGATCCCCTTCTAATATTCGAATCGCCATATCATCTAATTTTGTTTTTGTGAGTCGAAAATCACATAAATGAAATACTCAAATGGGAAATTTTTCCAGGGTGAGTAAACACTTGCCTAGTATGCCCTTTTCTGCACTTTAGTGCAATCCCAGATTTAGTATATATAATTAGGGGTGGTGTATGGGGGGTGTTTCGTTGGAGTTTGAGCAAGTGTTTAATTGCCCTGGGAAAAATTTGCAGTTCAGATATCTCATTTACACGATTTTCATCTCATGGAAATGCGATCAATGATATGGTCTTTCGAATATTATCAGTAGATCCAATAATAGTTCCTAGAACATTACCAAACAAGTTAAGTCTTCCAGCCCTTTCATTTTTCTAATAAGGAGTCCATGTGCTTTTGCTTGCTGTTTCAGGTGACTTGATCAAGGTCTCATAATGCCCCACTGCGACAGATCAGTGAGGTATAAAGTTTTACAATGATCTCCATTTGGAGTGACTGAACACACTATTTACAATTAGATGGCTTGCAGAATATGCTTTCCTGAACTAGGTGTATACACACTGGTCAAAGTTTAAACTGCTTTCTACCACTGTCTGTAGACAGTGATATTTTTCATGATCTTGCTACTTACTTTGCAATAAATTTTGCCCTTCCTTTAAAGCCTTATGATGTTACATTGACTGACCTTAAAAGAAAGACACATCATTACTGTTACACTAAGTATTCCCTTTGTAGGCATTCATGGAGCACTCCTGCAGCTTCTGTGGATGTTATTATGTTATCCAGTTTGTAATTAGCAGGATGGTTTGTTATCCACTTTCCACTTTTATATCTGAGAAGTATAATCAAAAAAAGAAACTGCCTTAGTACAGACCCCACCTCTATGTTTAATGCTACCACAAGTCAGAAAGTCTGTTCCTACCACAGTACCACCTACTACCCTTTCTATGGAAATACTTCCTCACATACCTCTCAACATCTTAACTCAAGAAATAATATAATGGGGGGACAAAGGTTAAAAAATAGGGACAGATATTATATATTGTTCTTATAAAATTAGAAAGTTGATATAATAACAGGATTTATGATAACATACATTTTCTGAAGCATATGTAATCTGAAACTCAAATGTAAGTCATTATTTAGTTATTTCAATCCTCAGTGATTTGACAGCAAACCTCAAATTTTAAGAGGAACAAACAAAAAAAAAATGAAGCAAAATTCTGGACATTCGGTGGAAATCTGGACAGTTGAGCGGTACGCTTCCTCATAGTGTCTTGAGTCTTTCACCCTGAATGTTCAAATGAGGTCCTGCTATTTTCTAAAATGGTCACTATGAATTCCACTGGGGCAGTTAAATATCTCTTTCAAAATCCCACCCACTCCCTTTTTCAGGTGTATACTAACCTTTCATATTCTTTCTTTCTTTCTTTATAAAGCTTCTGTTGAAGATAATATACTTCATATTATCATTCTCTGTGCTATGTCCTGGAAGACACGAACCTCCAGAACTGAACCCTTAGCAAAAGGATCTTTCCAATTGTCCAGATAAGTGGGTAAGCATCGGTGCTACCACTTCAACTGCAGACCAGTACTCTGCCTGACCCGTTTGATGTTTTACCACACTGCTCACTTATCTCTGGTTCACCTAATATGAGTACTGCACATTCTTTATTGTTTTTTTTCTTTCTATTAGGGTTTTCCTTTGACTGTGAACTCTTCTTGTTGGTTATTGCATCCTAGATGCTTAATTTGCTTTAATTAAATTTAATTAACACTTTAATTAAATTTAAGTCACTATGTGTAAGACTTGCTCCAAACTTACCATCCTTTCTGTTCCAAATATTTGAACTTTAGAGTTCTAAGTATTAAACAACAATACTGTTGCCACAGCAGTAGTGAGATAACAAGAGTTATGAAATATGGACCCGAGACTTGACACAGTGGAGGAAGTGGTGATAACAGTTCTTAATGCATGTTTGTAAGAAGAAAAGTGGAAGTCAGCCATATCATTGACAAAAATTAAGAAACGAATGAGGCCAAGGACTAATATGTAGTTTATACCTACAGAGACCTTCTGAGAAGTAGAAAATATATTATTTCAATAAACTGCTTTATTTTATACTGAATAACTAGCTAGAAGACCATTCTACACATTGAGTTCTAGTATCAGTTTTAGCCACATCACTTGAGGGATTAAACGATTAAGCTGAATGATTTGATGAATCACTGATTTATGAACAGCAGGTGTTTCAGCTCATTGGTGATTCTGAATGCCCATGACTTGTTTTGTCGTTTTACTGGACAGTTTCAGGCCAATAAAGTCAAACCCCACTAGCTGTGGATGTGCATATTTCGGCCTTGTTATTCAAAAATTACCTACTAACTAATCATTACGTTTTAAGCATGTAGTCAACAATAACTTGCATGTATGCTCTGCTTTGAAAGAAAGTCATGCTGAAAATGTGATTGCATTTTATAATCTAGGAGAAAGGAAATAAGTAGTTGTTTAGCTGCTATTTCAAGTGTCATTGCCAGTGGTGAAATTATTGTGACAGACCAAAACGTCAGAAAGAGTATTAGATGGAACTGCTTAGAAAGCACATCTTTGACTGAAGGGTTTTTTGGGGTTCACTAATACTATGTGACACAACTCCTACTACAAAGGTTTTATTTGGGAATGTAGCTATCACCCAGTCTATGACAGACTTCTTGTATACCCAAGACAAAAGATTAAGGTGGCAGTATGGCTCACTTTATTTTAACAAGTACATGTTTATATCACATAATAGCTCTATTTCACAGTGACTATTTTTAGCCAACTGTTGTAAGAAAGTTTCCACAAAAATGGATAATTTTTGGATACCACAGAAGTAAATATTTTTAATGATTCTGATGTATTTACTTTACTTTAAAGGTGCCAATTACAGATTTGTGAAGAAATTTGTTTGGGTTAGGGTCTATGAACATAAAAATATAGTTTCCATAAGAGTAAACAGATCTGGGAGGGGATAAAACAGCATGACAAAAAGTGCCCATCAGTGTTTTTTACTATTAAACACTGGAACCATTTAAAATGTATCTTAACCTTTTATGTAGCTCTAGTGTACACCAACACTAATTCCCTAATAATCCATGTACTCTTAAGGAATTGAGTGGAAATGCTTATGTCATACACTGCATTTGGATGTCTTTACACGTTGATATATGTATATATATATATATATATATATATATATATATATATATATATATATATATTGTGTTAAAAGAACATAAATTTTTGTTTACTACTTTCATTAATCAAGTAATCTAACTTCAAGCTGCACAAGTATAGAGACCCAATTTTAAAACCATCCAAAATCATATGATTTAGTCACATTATCAGTATATATTTTTCTTTTAAGTCACTCCAAAACACTAAAACAGTACTCACTATTCAGTTATTATAAAAACAATGCAATCACTACATAGATAAAACTGAGACGATACAAAAAAGAAGGTATATCTACCGGAGGATAAAACTGACTTCCTCTTTATCGAACAACACCTTAGTTAAGCTTTTTTGTATCTTCTTGGTCATTTTTGGATTCTGGTTAACATAGATAAAACTGAGACAATACTCAAAAACATCTCCGAGGCCATCATCAAATGTACTGAACAAGAGAGAAATTGAAAAGATTAAAAAAAATAATAATTTATAGGTAAAATGTCACAAGAAAAACTGAACTCAAGGGTCTTGCTTATAAAATGCATATTACACCGACAAGTTCATTTAAACAAGGAACATTTAACAATTTCCACCTTAATTATTTTACTTCCAAATAGTTGTTTGGATCACCACCTCTCACATCACAGGATCCAAATGTTATAGTATAACTTTGTATCTGGTAAAGTAACAAAAGGCATCAGTTGTTCACTGGTATGTTATTTGCAGACAGCAAACATAATGATAAAGGACCCACCCATTCAGTGCTCACCATTTCTATATTCAGATCATTGCTTGCTATCTTTTGAATATGGCCTGCATGCTAGCCACTCAAGCAGGTATAAAGGAAGGTTTCTGACCCAGATATTAAGTGACCCAAAGCTTTCTGAGACGATCAGAAAGGAACTATAACATTTTTGGGATAATAATGTTGATTCACCTATTATATGTAGTGGTCAGTGGGTCATTTTCAAAGCTACCCTTTTTCCCCTGGATGGACAATTAGCCCAGGTGCTATGAATAAATTATGAAATCAGCATGGATTCATGGAAAATAAAAAAATAAATAAATAAGAATGTGTATTATAAAAAAAAGAAATGGTTCTCACTCCATATGGCAGTGCTGCATGTATGATGACAGACTATGTTACACACTTGCCAGTTAATGTTGAGTATAGCCAATTCAAAACCGCTTTATTCACATACAGGATAAGAAAGTCATCTACATATAAATGATGAGGTTATTAAAAAGACATGTTGTCTGGATCTTTAAAATTATATAGCTCTCAATAGGAGACTGATATGCATAAGTTCCAACAATGGTTACTTCAGACTCCCAGGCAGGCATTACTGAATCAGTATTGTTCTTTTACGGTACATGGCATCTTGAAGGTTAATATATTTTCACAAAAATAACAAATTTGCTGGCACAGATGGTTATGTGTCAGATCTTTTTCTGACTTTTGGTAATGAGTTGGCTTTCCTTTTTTGAAGATTGTACATCTTGCAATATCTGGGTAGATACTTCTATATGTAATGTGCCAGACTCAAATAACTGATTAGAAAACATGGAAATGTGGCACGAATTTATGTCCTTAACATCCAGTCATGGTTTTTAATATTCGTAATTGCATCATAAACAGACTGATAAATAACAAACCCATTGCAAGCTTTGATTCTATTTTAGATAAAAGCCAACATGGTTTCCATCTGGCCACACTGCCAGGTGACTAGCCCTGCTGCAGCTGTTCTTTCAATCAAATGCATTGGAAAAGTATCAATGCCATGTAATAAATACTATTTATCTTTTAAAATTCAATGCCACTGAGTTTTCTGATGTGATGAATCATACATATGGCTAACAAGTTTTGTTATATTACGGAACATTCCGTCAATATCTTGATATGATACCAAATTTATATCAAGAAACTTATGCTTAAAAAAAAGTTAATGGGAATTTGACTGATCAAATCAGTGTTGTTACTGAGGTTCATCAGGGCTATCTCCTGCCGTCTATATGTTTTCACTAAAAACACTCAAAAAGATAGATAGTGCCAGACATCTCACAGTAATAGTCATGGATGCTGATGACATAATCATTTTAGCTCCTAATAATAGTCAATAAATTGTATTTTTTTACCTGTGCAAGATGTAATTGGACAAAAAATAACTATAAAATCAGATAATTTGGCTTTTTTATAAAGTGGGGTTGGATGCTGTGAGCAAGTTCTTTAGCACAATTTAAATCTTTTTGGATACAGAATACAGTACAACTGCAGAATATTGCTGAGATTACATATACAGCATAATAAGATTGCATATACAGCATACCTTTCAACTCCAGATGCTTTTTTCATGTATAATCCATTCATGATTTTACTATAAATACATATCTTTCCTATAAAAAATATACCTGGGAGCATATGTTTTCAGAGTGTAATGAGATGGCAGACTTTAAAAGTTCCCTTCAGAGTACTTTTGTCAGGAATTATTACTGAACAAATGAATATAACTAAAGAAATTATTTTTCCAGCTGAAATATATAATCTGAAATGCCTAGACATAATAAAGCCTTGTTAAGATTATTTCTGGTGGCTGCCAAAAAAGAAACTACTAGAAAATAAAATAAAAGTATAAACTAACCATTCTTACGTAGTGAATATTGTAACAGAGATAAAATAACAGGAAGTGGAATCTAACGAAATTTATGTGGTATATACATGTGTATTACATTTATTTATATTTATATTTGTACTTACACTTAGATTTAAATATATATATGTAACATATTCATACATTTTTATATAGTTCTTTGTATATATCTACAGAGTACATGTCCGGTTTTAAAATTTATTATTTTTGATGTATTTATAGGATTATGCAGTTATATATTAGTTTTTTATATTTCTTAGTATAAATTTATTGGTAGGATTTCGTGGTCACCTGTTTGCCTAGTAATTAATTATATCTTAATTACTTATCGTTAATTGTTCATTATTTTTAGCATGGTTACAGATTACATATCAGAGGGTTTAATTGGGAAACTATTTAAGGATTGGTTACTGTTACATTATTCAGTTAAGATGAAGTCTGACATCTGAGGATGAAAGCCTTTAAGTTGCCATTTTTTTATATATATTTATTTTATTAAAGTATAACTTTGGTGCTCCATCTGCTTCCATCTGTGTGATTCTCACAGTTGTAGTTGTTATCTTTAGAAAAGGGTAGGAGCAAATTATATAGAAAAAAATGGAAATTGTAGGAACAATATATGCTGTAAAATGTTTTGGAGGAGAAAAAAGATTTAAGAAAAGGCAGGAATTGAGCAATTTATATAATGGTAGCTTGATTATATTGTGTAGAAGAATACTATGTGATGTATAATGTTTGTAAATGTGAACTTGTTAACATGGTTTGTTTACTTTTGTATAAATGTAAGTTTCCTATATCAAAAGTGATAATTCAATAAAGATGTTTTTAAAAAAGTTTAACTCTACCGTCAAACCTTAGGCGTCTCAAGTTATTTTTTTTTGATGGGGTATTCAATGGGATCTTTGGAACAACCTTACACCAAAGAAAGAACATTATGGTCTTAATATGCCAAACCGGGGAAATGCATGTATTAGCTTCGGCAATCATGAGCATTATATCCATTCAGCAGAGTGTGGATCCTTTTGATTATATCATAATATAATTATGTACAGTCCGGATAGTTGAAGATAATGATATACAATGGGCTGATTTCATTCAAAATGTTTATATTTCTATTCATTAAATGAACAAATCTATATATGATGATTTGGTATCATTTCATTGGGCAAGTAGAGATATGCATGTTGCATTCTTAATTATTTATAGGAAAAGAGCTTTATAAGAATGTGCACAATGGAGTGAATATTTCAAAAGAAACAAATATATAAAATATTATGGAGTGAAACTTATGGTGTTAAGTGAACTTTTTATCAGTCACACCATAATATTTCAATATAAGTACAAACTGCACTACACTATTCAGTATGCACCTAGTATACAAAGCTAAAAATATTTGCTGGTGCTGATGTCAGTTAGCTTTCACTCTTATCAGTGCTGGTGGCAGTGTACTCAGATTTATACACAGTGGCAGAAGATATTAAATTTAATATGGTTAATGTACAGACTGAATGACTCGTGTTCCAGCTAGATTAATTTCAGAAAATGTTGAAAATATTTATACCTATGATGTTTTAAAGTCAAAAATGAATAATCATAGCAATAATGGCAACTAAGTATATATTGCACAGATGAAAAGCTAATCCCATTTCTTTTTAATAATCAAGTGTCATTATTAATTAACAATTTTTATGCTTAATGTTAATGTAGACAATTATAGTTAAGTAGATGGCATTATTTATTACATATATTAAATTTGCATTTCTTTCCTGGATAAATCATATGCATGTGAACCCTTTTCAGCAGAGGCATAGGGAGAAAATCTCAGGCAGTTAATGAAACCGTTAAAGGAGAGCAATGGGATTCTATTATTAAATGCTCAACGTCTCTGTCTCTTTTCTCCCTGTTTACTGCCCTGCTATAAATAAACAAAAATACAGCATTTAAAATGTTTTAAATTGACTATTTCTCTCCACTTGAACAATACCTTAATGTACTGTGGTGGTTTCACTTTCAAAAAACATTTGTCACACCCTTGCTGCAGTCTCCAATTCACTGATGTCATCAAGACCACTGAATACAGGTAGTTTTCTGGCCATTTCCCTCCCCAAACTGATATCACCACTACCATCCTAAAAACTCACCCATGCTGTGATGTCACAGCTCCCTGGTCCTTCACCTACCCCGTCAGAAAGTAAAGGCTTGAACAAGGAAACAGTACATGAGTCAAGTTTCCAGCTATGAGCTGTCAATCACAGTAGGAAACAGCTCAAACTTTGACAGCTAGGGAAGTTAGGTGTGAAGGGGCATGGGAAATGAGTCAAATTAGTACAATTCAGGTTTCACAAAAGACTGCAGTTTAGCCATTCTAAAAAGAAGCAGCAGTAAAAATCATTTTGAAAGTCTGTTCTGTGGCATTTGCATTGTTTGTGTTTTAAGTAGTCATTGAACGGCACGAAATGTTATATAAAACTAAATGAAAGACAGCAGTGTATGCATGAAAAAATCAGTGCAGTGACCGGACCTTTAAGAAGAAAGAAGCCTGTGTGATGTAATTTTTTACAGACAAGCACTGCATTGTGGGATACACAGAGACAGACTAAACTATCAGAATTATTTCAAGATGCCAGACCCCATGTGGTCAGACTGAGAAATTACGTATAAAATATTTAAAAACCTGTAAATAGTGCCAGAGTGGTGTTAAAATGTAGGAAACACCAAACCATGATGAAATAAACATGTTTTCTGAGTTTGTGGGTGCGGTTCTCCTTTAACTTGATAGAACTATAACAATGGATTAATCCTGATGTGCAGTTACTGCAGACAACAGAAACTAGAAAACACTCTACATGTTGTACAAAACTACTAGCATGTCATATCACATTGTGCATAAGTAACATCAGACACAAATCAGCAAATACATTTTATATGATAAATATAAATTTAATTCTAAGAAATTTATAACTTCAGCATTGTGAATACATATCACCAAGCATGACGGGAACCGCAATAATTACAGCTTGGTTTTATCTGGGAGGATGTACATGGGAAACTCTTAGACTGTGTCATACCTCGTCTTACTACAGGTTAGATATAATACAAGAGGCTTTTCATTCTCTTTCTTCTGAACAGTGCTGACAAATGGCTTTGCTAATATTTTCTTTGCTTTTCTTTCCTGTGTTTAGTTTATTGGCTTGTTTTTGTTTGTGAATTCTAAGACAAATATTGACTCCATATGGGATTTGTTTTGATCATGTCTGGTTGGCTATAATTAGTAGAAAAGCTATATAAGAGAACTAACTAAATTATATTGATACAGCTGTTGACAATACCCAATCAGTCAAACATTGTTTCATACCACTGAGTTTCTATTATGAAATATACAACTGAGGACCAATGTCATATTTATACTTTTGGGACCCGTTCTGACTCACAGGGAGATTAATGGAATCAACATTAGCACAGCCTGAGTGATATTAAAAGAATCAGGTCCCCACAGCATTAAAGGACTCTGGGGCCCAACACAGCAGGTGACTCAGGGATTCTGATAGCACTAAGAAAATCAAAGACATACAAGCATGATTAAAGATGGGCAAGAAGACCTTAGTAAGCTTAAAAGAGCTAAGAATTACAACAATATTAACAATGTCAAGAAATTACACTAGTATTAATAAAATCAAACTGTAGGCAGGAATAAACAATTCAGGGGTGCCAACTGAATTACATCACAGGACACTCTACAGAAATAAGGAAGATGGAAAACTGTGACAGGCATAACAGAAACAAGACACCTATTAAGATAAAGAGAAGCACATGACTCCAGTAAGATTAAGAGTCGGAGGTGTGCGTGGCAGAATTAAAATAATAAAAAGAGAGGAGTTAGATATACATTACATTGTACTGCCTAGAAGTAAGGAACAAGTTATGTGACAGCTGCAGATTGCCATATTACAAGTTTTGTAAACCTACACTACATTCTTATCTAGCATCTACAACTCACACCTGCATAGTCCATTTCTCATTTTTTTCTACTTTAATGTACATTTAGTGTTCTTCTTTAGTTGCAAAATAACAGAATAAACCATTTTTTTAAATTCTACCAGTTATCACAGACAACACCTATTGTTAATATACAACACAACTATTGAAAATATTCAGTCATGCTAAAGTGATCTCTGAGAAATCCCAATGATTTTAGTAGGCTAACTTTGTTTTAATGTGACTAAAAAAATGAAAATATATGAATGAAAGTTTAAAGCATTTCTGAAGCAGTAAGCTTATGATTTCTAATATTATCTTCTTTCTGGATTAATAAATCCTCATTCAAAGTATGCTGCAACTCATGACATTCACTTACAGTTACATAGCATCTCTTCATGGTTTACACTACAAGACCATGTTACAGGGAAGAAGTGATGCATCTACATTTTTTAAATTTGTGTTCACTTGCTAAAGTCCTTATACAGATTAAAGTTAATCTGCAATAGATGTTGCTCAGATTTAATAGACTCCTATTGTTTCAGGGCAACTGTAAATGTCTAGTGATGATTTTTTGTCATTATTGATTACAAAGCTATAACCCAAGTTTGTTAATTCAGTGACTACAGCAGTATCATTATTATTATTGCTTATATATCTAAATCCAGTGATAATACATCTGATACAGCAAAAAACAATTAACACAACACCATAACTGCAATGAGACTCAGCAATGAATCTCAATAAATTATATAAAAAGCTATGTAAACTGCCATTTGACACCAATCTGATGTCAACCTGTAAGTGGGTGTATTTTTCACACACACTTTAACTAAATGCAAAGGCTATCCCACTCCTGCAGTTATCCCATGGGATGTTAGACAGCAAAACTGGTATGATGTGATGCAAAGAAATGAATCCAAGAATGCCAGGGTAAACATTCAGTATAAAGGAAGAAAAGTAGCCACAAATACAATGTGTGTTAAAAATATCACAACATGTGCACTTGCCTTCATAAACCCTTACACAGGTAGCTACCAGAGCAGTAAACAGCCCCAGCTTAGAGGTTAATCTAAAGTAAAGGGCTCCAAGTGCATCTTGTGAGCTAAACAAGAAGATTTTGTTTATAGAAAGTTAACAATAATCATGCCTTGATCCTGGGATGCCTTAACATGCCACATTAAATCCAATAGACTGCAGTAGATCCTTGTGTTTCTGTGATCTGCAAATCTCACTGTATGTTTGACCAGATACAACAGTGCATCTCATCAGATTACTGCAGAAGTCCAGTCACACCTCTCAACTTCTATGATTTAGGAATAACACTGTGATTATTTTACCCCTAGACCTAGCCTTGCTCCTCTTGGATCTACTGATGGTCCTCATAAAGTCAGACCTGTTTATGGGAATGTACCGTATTATAAAAATAAACTAAACTTATACAACTATTCGTACTCTCTAACTTCATAAAGCCCAGTATAGAAAGACCGTCAGTTCTGAAAAGTAAACCTTTTTCTGACCATTTGATATAATTTTTTTAAAGGACAGTGTTATGAATTTTAATGCTCAGTGGCTGAGAGATAGGAGTCTAATCCACTATAGAATCAGAGAGATTCTCTAATATCTAGTAGCATAGCTGCCCTGATAGGCTACCAATGCACTGAGTATATGTCAAGAAGAGGATTGCTTTTTGGGCCTGAAAAAACAGCCAATCAGATTCATATTTGAAGCTGTGAGACTAAACAGCCTGATGATATGGAGTCTTTCTGGTGCCTTATAGAATGTAGAGTTGCACAGACCAACCACTTTGTGCATATACTGTGGCATGCAGTATCTTTAGAATAGAAAAAAATGGGTCAGAGACTGTATGCCACGGCAGGGCTAGCCACTCAATGATGTTTAAATATGGCTCTAGGTGATTCGGTCATGTTGACTAATATCGCCAAATGGGCATCGGAATTTGACAATGATAAGTGGGTTGAGGAACAGGCCTACTGCGACCTATGCCATGAGACAATGGTAAGAATGTGAGGGGTATATGTGCCCCTATTAGCATGTGTGTGCCAGCCATAAAGCTCAAAAGCTCTGGGTCAAAAAAGCTACTGGCTGGCTGGTGTCCAGTTGCCTAGTTTGGGTTACCTGGGGTAGCTCAGTTCAGAAAAACATGGATGTAAAACCAATCAACTTGCCAAACATGAACTAAGAATTGCTACACTTAATGTAGGTTCCCTGACAGGCTTGGAAGTAGATGACATGATGGTAAAGAGGAGGCCAGACATCCTATGTACATATCTGTCAAACTCAAAGCGCAAGAAATCTGGGCAAACCTTAAAATAATGGAGGGGGCAAAGGCCCAAAAACAGAAGAGATTTTAAATATTGGACTTATAAACTTAGAAAGCTGCTAGAATAATAGGATTTGTGGTAGGAGGACAGACTAGAAAAGGTATGGGAATCGTGGTGTAGGAGAGGCTTCAGAAGATAGTGAGGGATGTCATCAGAATTAGTGACTGACTCATGGCAATCAAACCAGCCTAGTGCTAGGGCAGAATTCATAATCTCAGCCTATGTCTCACAGCAGGGATGTGATAGTGAAGAAAAGAGTGCATTCCGACAGCAGTAGCAGGACCTAATAGATAAAGGAGAACAACAGGAATTGGTGTTGATAATGGGTGACCTGAATTCACATATTCGGACAGGCAGAACAGGATATGAG
Organism: Protopterus annectens; assembly: GCF_019279795.1. Classification (NCBI taxonomy): domain Eukaryota; kingdom Metazoa; phylum Chordata; order Ceratodontiformes; family Protopteridae; genus Protopterus; species Protopterus annectens. The sequence continues at coordinate 14,758,354 of NC_056728.1, forward strand.
GACTGCCTGGGTCCACATGAGTAAGGCAACAGGAATAAAGAAAGAGAAGCCATTCTAAACTTCTGTCTAGTAAATGGCTTGATGGCCAACACATTGTTCACAAAAGAGACAGTCACAAGATCACATAAAAGAGTGGCCAACATGCAACTCAGGTAGACTTCCTCCTAGTAAGGAAAGGGCACTGGCATAGAATCAGTGATTGCAAAATGAATGCCATTGAAACAGTCAGCTGACAGCATACACCACTGTTTCCCAAAATCCAGCCGCAAGTAGTGATCAGTGAAGGCTCTAAGGTCAACAGAGACCAGGATGAAGACCTGTAAGGTGACTGGAGAGAAAGCATGACAGTTCAAGGAATTACTCAGGGCTGTAGCACCTCAAGAAGAGGAAATGGGGGACATGAAGAAGAATGGCAGCACCTCAAATCAGCATGTGTGAGGACTACAGAATGTGAATAACCATGGGGAAGATGTGAAAAATGTGTTAGGAGTTTAAAGAATTGGAATGGCAATTGAGATTGAATGCCACGCAAAGCCCAGGTATTAATGAAGCTTGTTCTGTTAGCAGTGTTTTAAAACTTAGAGCACAAATTAAATAGGAGTTGATGTTATTTTCCCCATATACATATAGATATTTGGATACTTTATTAATTATTTAGACAACCTGAAATGTTTTATAGGTTTTATTAAGTAGATTCCACTTAGGATTTTTAGAATTGTTATTTATACATTATATTTTATTGTATTTAGGTAGTGTGCCTTTAAAAGTTAAATAAGAAAATGGTCACCTGTTTTTTGATTTTTCTATTTAAGGTTTGAATGACACAATGTTTTTAACTCTGAAGAAGCCCAATTTTTATGTATTGGCGAAAGCTCTCAGTTGTGGAATTAAATTAAATATTCTTTGATTACGTGGACACAGTATTGGACTTTATTTTATACTTTAGTAGCCTTTTCACTGCTTACAGTCATGAATTTGTTTTGTTCGTGTGGTCTACAAGTCAGAAGAGTGCTTGGTCTCACAAAGGGGTTCCAAGTGGGACAAAGTGCACATCAGGATTCAGCCCTGAGCCCACTACTGTTCATACTGGTAATGGACTACATTAGCAAACTGGTCAGAGGGAACAGATCAACAAAGTTGCTGTATGCAGACAATGTGGCATTACAGGCAAACTCTAATCAAGAACTTCAATAAAGGATAGGGGAATGGAATGCAAAACTGAAGGCAGATGAGATGAAACTGAGTACAAATAAGACAGTTTTAATGGCAGCAAATGGGGGAAATCAGAAGAAGCTGAGAATTGAGTTACAAGGGAAAATAGTGAAACAGGTTGACAGCTTCAAGTATCTAGGAGGGGTGGTTAAAGAGAAGGGAAGTCTGAATGAGGAGGTCAAAGCTAGGGTCAGAGGGGCTGCAGCCAACTGGAACAGAGTACCAGGTATAATTCATGATAGAAGAATGCCAAAGAAGCTGAAAAGTAAGGTATGCAAGACAGTGGTGGGACCAGTACTATTGTATGGTACAGAAACATGGGCAGGAAAGGCAGAGCAGTTGAGGAAGCTAGAGGGGGTGGAAATGAAGCACCTGAGACAGGTGACAGGATGCACGTTGTGGGACAGAAGAAGAAATGAGAACATAAGAGCAGATATAGTCAAAGAGCAGATTATGGTGGTACAGCATATACACATAAAAGCAAAAGACAATCTGGTGAAAAAATTTGGGAAAGAAAGAAGTAGGCAAGACGAAATTATGGAGTCCAGCAAAAAGGTTGATGAGAACTCCTGTGACCGTCAGGCTTGAGTGTTGAAGAATGTTGAAAAGTGGCATTAAAAAGAGAGAGATGGTGACAGTTGACAAGACACTCCAAACCCATGTAGAAAATGGGAAAAAGTGGGTTGATGATGATGATGTGGAGAAGTTTATACTGTGGGGGTAGGGACAATGCAATGCTGGACACATACATGTGCATTAAAGCTGTGTCACACACCAAATCACTAAAATTAGATGAAATGGCATGACAGGTGATATTGCAGCTAGCCTAAAGGAATGCATGCCCCATACAAGATGAAATTAAACCAGATCCCCAACAAGAGTAACAGTTTCAGGGGAATCATCCTGTTAAGTATCAAGCTTTACAACAGACATTTAAAATGAGGACTGATGCACTATGGAAGGCAAATCCTGAGCTGTGGGACCGGTGTGACTCTTAGCCTCTAAAATAAAGGCACCCAGATATGACTTTTAACAGCACAAGTATTTAGATGGTTTCATTAGAGGTACATGGAAGGTAAAAATGAAATTACTTCTGGCTTACTTAAAACAATGACTTCTACTCAAAAAGATAAACAAATATCTTCTTATCTGTTTAACTAGTAATAAGATTCAAATAAGATATACTGATATCCAACAAGTAAAAGCAAAATGAAATATCAATAGGAAATATGTATTTGATATTAAGCAAAACAAAACACCAATAGGAAATATGTATGTGATGTTATCAGAACAAATTGGTCTATTTTAATGGTTGATGAAAGCCTGAAAACTAATTTAGGTGTTCAACCTAAGTTTTTATTTATGAATAATTTATGTTCGAAACATAGGTTGTGCTATAATCATTGGTCACCTCTACATTTTTCTCCTGATAGGATAGGTACTTTTTCTGCCTGTCATGTAATGCTTATAAAATAGTTCTTCTACTTCCAACATCCTGACACTGGGAAGTTGTATACTTTTAGTTTTCATGCTGATTGTAGGAGTACTGATTTGGTCTATTTAGCTTTGGGTACCCACACTGTTCATGTTTTTATGTGGGGAAGAACATTCTCTTATAGAACGTACTTTAAAACACATTTATGATATGAAGAATAAGAAGCCATCTAATGCATTAGCTAAGCACATATGTGATACAGATGAATGTAGTTCCTTTCTGATTTCTGTTTTACAGTTGGTTAATGTTAATCTGAGAGAGGAAGATCCTAATAATGAGACAGAATGTGTTGAATTTACATGGATTTTGAGATTACAGGCTGAGAAATGTTCTGGTTTGAATGGAACTGTACCTTTAAAACCAGTTATTAAATCACATGGTCTGCATTATTAGGTATTTAACTGTGTGGTTTTTATTGCTGCTTGTAATGGTAGATTGTGGTCGAGTTTTGGTGTAGAGGCACTTATTCTTCTATTGTTTGTTTGTAATGGTCTCATGAAGTGTCCATGAGGCATGAAAGCGCTTACCTTTTATTAAATGTATTATCTTTTACCTTGGTCATGTTAGTTCTTTTGCTATTTCCTATTAGTAATATTCCTCTTAAAAGATTTGGGAAGGCACTGCTGAAAAGCATAATTAAATGTACTTTTTACACAAATGTAATGCTCAAACTCTATAGAATGATTCTCTAAGCAGATGTTTTATACACAGATGCAGACACAAACATATATATTTGTGTGTGTGTGTGTGTGTGTGTGTGTGTGTGTGTGTGTGTGTGTGTGTGTGTGTGTGTGTGTGTGTGTGTGTGTGTGTGTGTGTATTTTATATCTATATATATAATGTGTGTGTAGCTTATATATTGGCAACTCGCAGATATGCACTGAACTAGTGCAAAATAGCACAAAATATACTGAACCTACTGATATTGCCAACATCCTGGCAGATAGATTCAGTGCAAACTTCACCCCCCTCTCACCTCCAAATGGGCCCACAACAATACCGGAAAAGTGTAGTGTCCCAAAAATCACAGACGCACAGGTGAAAACAGCCCTTTCAAAAGCCAAATACACAGCGCCAATGGGACCAGATGGTGTCCCAGGCTGCGTCTTGCACGAACTACTGAACGAACTAACCCCCCCACTTAAAGATGGTGTTCAACCTCAGCCTCTCCACAAGCTACATGCCCATAGAATGGCGCACAGCAAAGGTTATTCCTGTCCACAAAGGAGGGGCCACAACTGACCCTGGTAACTATCGCCCCATAAGGCTGACTAGCCTAGTCTGCAAGGCTATGGAGTGCATCATTACGGAACTCATTAACAAAGACATTGGGAACCTCCAAACACTTGACCCGACCCAGTTCAGCTTTGTTAAGGGAAGATCATGCCTACTAAACCTGGTTGACTTCTTCGAGACAGTCACCAAGGCCATAGACAAGGGAAAGGTGGTTCACACAGCCTACCTTGATATCACCAAGGCTTTCGACACCATTCCCCACTCGGGTATTACAGAAAAACTCACCAGCCTGAACATAAACCCCTACGTCACGAGATGGGTTGCCAACTGGCTTACAGACAGAACTCACACGGTAAGAATAGCGGGCTCCAGGTCCGACTCTAAACCAGTCACAAGTGGTGTCCCACAAGGTTCGGTCCTGGGACCCCTACTGTTCGGCATATACTTCTCAGAAGTACAGACAAACACAGAAGGACTATGGCTAACCAAGTTCATGATGACTGCAAACTGGGAGCCATAATTGACTCTCCGGCTGACATGGACATCCTCCAAAAGGGCCTTATTGAGATGGACATCTGGTGTTAAAGTCATGGCCTCAAGCTAAATGCCAAAAAAAATGCATAGTCATCCCATTTGGGAAAAACAAAACACCCACGAATTACCACATAGGTGGCAGCCCCCTTAATACAGAAGAGGTAATAAGAGATCTGGGGACCCAGGTAGAGAGTAATCTCTCCTTTGACAATCATATTGCCAAAGTAGTTAGGAAATCCTTCTATGTGGCCCATCTAATTACTAAAGGGTTTGCATCTAGAAATAAAGAGGTTATAGTGTCCCTCTACTTGTCACTCATTAGACCTATCATACAGTACAATGCCCCATTTGGGATGTACCTCATAGGACACTCCCAACAGCTGGAAAGACCACAAAAGTACCTCACCAAGAGGATTACTGGCCTCAAACATATGTCCTATGCAGTCCGACTGAAAAAACTCCGGCTGTACTCAGTGGCATATCACTTACTCAGAGGTGATCTCTGCTTGACTTACAAAGCCATGTCCAACTCAGAAGTGATGGACATGGTCCACTTAAAGAAATCCAAGTCACTGCAAGCCACACACCCTAGTGAGCTAAACCTCACCACAACAATAAATAGAACATGCTGGAGGGATAGATTCCTGTCACAGAGACTCCCCATGCTTTGGAACAAAATTCCAAATTACGTCAGGCAGAGCCCCTCACTAACACTCTTCAAGAGAAACCTTGACGAGTGGATGGGTAACAGAAAATACACCCCTGGGACCACTTCATTGGCTCTGCTTGACAGAGGATCAGTTAATTAATCAATGGGGCAGAGAAAGCCGACACACTCTGGCTAAGCTTATAAATGCCCTCGAGCAGGTACCTACCTATGAACCTATATATATCTATATCTATATCTATACCAAATGTTTTAGTGTTTTAGGAGTAAGGGACGAAAGAATAAAGTAAATACCCAAATATTTTTTAAGTGTTATATTTTGGATATAAAATATTGGCTCCAACATCATTAACATATACTACAGCATGTCTGAAACATTAGGCGGAGGAACTATTTTACATCACAAATATATAAAAAATAATGTAGTAATAAAAAATAAATAAATAAATGAGTAAAACACAACACTTTTACAGACAGCTCATTCTCTAACTGCAATAATGTCCTCCAGCGTGTGTGTTATTGTGGAAATAACACCCCACCAGAGGTATAGAGGTCATACGCCTGCAGCACTGGGCCTCAGAACACCCCTGGTTAGGTGTTATTTCCACAGTAACACACACCCTGTTGGGCATTATTGCTTGCTTAACACAGCAATGTACAAGATAAAAACATAAGAAGTGATCTGAATACATTTGGTTAAATAGTTCAACTGATAAAATGCTACTGCTTATTCCAGTAAGGAATGCAAACTGACTTAAACACAAACTCTATTTTGTCAGCCAGTGCAAGCCTTCTTGGCATAAAATACATTTGGAGACTCATTTAATCATGATGCACACAAACACGTCAATACAAATAGCATTACATGGTCCACGTGCATTTTGTTTAATACTGCTGCCTGCATTTCCCATGAGTAAGTTGAATGAGATGTACAGAAATATTAACCTGACAGCCCCATGTTTATTTAATAACAGCAAGGCGGTATTTGCTTAGAGAATCACTAAGGCCTCTTTTATATATTAACAGCACAGATCGTTTTCAGTTATTGTGTGCCCTTATTGTTCATAGTAACTGTAAATCCAACACAGTTCACTTTGTTTTGTAAAGCACAAGCCATTAACCTAATGTTGACAAGAATTTTAAGGCAAATGTTTAAGCCATGGTTTTTACGCTTGTTATGGCTGAAGTTCACAATTACACAAACACTATTCTTCCTACTTATTATTAGACCTGTATACAGAGATTCAACCACATAAGGAAGCATAGCGCACTGTGGTCACAGCTAACTCTAATGTTCTTTTTCACTCTCCTGAACTGGCTCTGTTAGAGCATTTCTTCTCCCATGTCCTACCTCGCTTGCAAGCACATGTAACTATAGTACTTTAATACACATTTTATTACAAAGTAAAAAAAAAATGCGAACATTTATCTTATGTGTACGACTTACATGACTTAAATGTCATTATCATGTTCTACCATTACTATCCATACATTATGCCACTGGATACAGCTGAAAGAAAGACACATGAGAATCCAGTAAGAGATATTCTTCATCAAATGTTTTAAAGACATGAACGTTCTTTAAGCAATACGCTCTGTTCTTCCAGAATTCTGGTAATAAAGAACCTCACAGAAATGCAGGATGTTATGTGATCCTATCTCGCCTACATTCTGAATGATGGGTTCGGCGCCGATCCCTCGGCTCCGACTCGGCACGCTTATGCTATAGAGCGAGGCCTCTAATTGGCTGAGCTATCTTTATCCCAGGATGCACCACCACTAATCCCCCAGATCTCGTTTGCCGCTTACAGAGCTTGGACGTGGTCTCAACATTGGCTGGGCTAAGTACTATATTAATAGTATCTTTTCCTGTCAGTAATTCTCTATTTTTCAAACCAAAAGCTGTTTTAACGGCTATATTTTGTGTACGAGTGTGTTTCTTGGTGTTTTATTGAAATTTGCTTTATTTTTCCTGTCAGAGAAGGTTCCGTTTCAGTTAGAGGGGCCTTCCCCTGTTCTAACTTCTTTAGTGGTTGTCTCTGGGCCAAGTACCCATTTGAGTTAGAGGGTCTTGACCCTCCTTGTTTTTTCTACCCCTTTCCTTGCTGTACAAAAAAAAAAAAAAATGCACTTTACGAGATTCCAGAGGGATCTGATTAAGGAGCTGTCCGATACCCTCTTAGGTAACCTGCCTGAGGAGCTGGCCCAGACAGTTGGATCTCAGCTGGCTACAATGTCATCCATTTCGAACTCGTCCATGAGGCTCATCTCGTATGCGGCCGAAGGGGCGAGTAGAGCGGTGGGTATGGGCATTGCTCTACGGAGACAAGCCTGGCTCTGCCTGTGTCATTTCGCGGAGGCCTTCAAGTCTTCATTTGCTGACGCCCCCTTTGATGGGTCCTCCCTTTTTGGTCCCAAGGTGAAAGACACACTTGCCCGCTGTGAACAGGAGGGTAAGACTCTGACTGCCGTAGGGGCATGATTTTCCACTCCCTTTCGGCCTTATCCCAAGGCTAAAAGAGGAGGGAAAATGTGGTTCCGGAGATCGCAGAAGTCTTACCCCTCTCAGCAGGAAGGTTCCCCCTCCAGAGGCAGAGGAGGGGGAAATTCATCAGGAAGACGCCGTCCCAAAGGCGGCAGAGGCCCCCGCAATACTGGAGACCACGAGTCCTTTCGTGGCTCTTCAACTTTCCATAGTCCCTGAGGGATTGCCCGACTGTGCTGCTCCGGAGCCAGTCGGGGGTCGTTTTTCAAAGCACCTAAAGGCCTGGGAAGGGATCACTCAGGACCGATGGGTGCTGCGAATTATCGCCGGAGGTTACTCCATCCCATTCTGTTGTCCCCCACCTCAGTCCAAAAGAATCCCGGACCCGCCACCCAGTCAATGGGATACCGCAGCTATAGAGGTTTCAAAACTGCTGCAAAAAGGAGCCATCCAACCGGTCCCCGCAGACCAGATCGGATTAGGGACTTACTCAAGATTCTTTTTAGTGCCAAAAAAGACCGGGGACTTGAGGCCCATTTTGGACCTAAGCAACCTAAACTGTTCAGTCAAGAAGTCCAAGTTCCGAATGGTCACTTTACAAACCATTCTCCCGTTGTTGGAGAAAGGTGTTTGGATGTGCTCCATAGACCTCAAGGACGCGTATTACCATATCAAAATACATCGAACGTCCAGGAGACACTTGCGCTTCAGCCTAGGAAGCAGTCATTTTCAGTTCCGTGCGCTGCCCTTTGGTCTCACCACAGCCCCCAGGGTGTTCACCAAATGCTTGGCAGTGGTGACTGCTCACTTGAGGAGTCTAGGATTCCAGGTGTTTCCATACCTAGACGACTGGCTTCTAACTGCCACCTCCAAGCGTCTACTTCTACGGAGCCTGCAAGCCACAACATCACTGGGCAATTCCCTCGGAATCATTTTCAATTGGCCAAAGTCTGTGTTACGGCCATCTCAAAGAATAAGATTCATAGGGGCAGAGATAGATTCAAACCAGATGCGGGTCTATCTACCTGCAGACAGAATTCAGATCATACTAAATCAGGTTCGTGCCTTACTCCCCAGGTCCAAAGCCCCAGCCAGAATGGTCATGCAACTATTGGAATCGATGTCTGCCACAGTTTTGCTAGTTCCCTTGGCAAGGATACACATGAGAATCCTCCAGTGGCTTCTCTCAACTCAGTGGTCCTTTCAAGAACTCCCTCTCAATCATCTAATATGGATCACAGAATCTTGCAGACGGGACCGTCGCTGGTGGCTAGTGTCTTCCAATTTGGATCAGGGACGACCCTTTGTTCTTCCTCCTCCGGCGGCCACTTTGACCACGGACGCCTCCCAGATGGGGTGGGGGGAGCATTCCCTGGGCAGGTCAGTCCATGGCAAATGGCATTCGGAAGAGACCTCTCTCCACATCAACATCCTAGAGATGAGAGCAGTACTCCTGTCCCTTCAAGCCCTTCACTGTTACCTCCCTCAGGGCGTAATTGCAGTTCACTCGGACAACATGTCAGTTGTCTGGTACCTGAACAAGCAGGGAGGGGCCAGATCCTATCCTCTTTGCAGAGAAGCGATGAGGGTCTGGGAATGGGCAATCTTAACCAAACGCTTCCTAGTGGCTACTCACATACCGGGCAAATCCAATGTCGTAGCCGACAGGTTGAGCAGGACCATTCTCTCTCCTCACGAGTGGTCTCTGAACATAACTATTACAAGACAGATTTTCAGCGAATGGGGAGTTCCTTGCTGCGACCTCTTTGCGACTCCTCTGAATGCGAAGTGCAAAGAGTTTTTCTCCCTAACCCCGGCTCCGGGGAAGAGCCCTATGGACACGTTAATCCATCCTTGGCCCACCGGCCTGCTTTATGCCTTCCCTCCAGTTCCTCTCCTACCCAAGGTAATTCAGAAGGCTTCTCTCTTAGGGAGCAAGATGATCTTAATTGCTCCTTACTGGCCTCGTCAAGTTTGGTTTCCCTATCATCGGAAACATGCTCTGGAAGGTCCATGGTTCCTGGACCAGATCCCAGACCTACTGACTCATCAGTCGGGACTACTACACCAGTCCCTACACACTTTAAGATTGACAGCCCAGCTCCTCCTCTTCCAACCATAGTCAGGAGGCATGCACTAGACCAAGAGGTAGTGCACATATTGTCTTCAGCCCACAAGTTGACTACGAAGAAACTTTATTCTAGCAAATGGAAAAGATTTGCTATATGGGCTCAACTCCGGGGCCTGGACCCCATTTCAACCCCCGTAGCAGAAGTACTCAAGTTCCTAACCTTTCTTTTCAACCAAGGCTCTTCTGTTTCTACCATCAAAGTACAATTGGCAGCAATTTCTAACTTTCATGAAGCCATAGACCCACCTTTAATGAGCAACAGGTTGTGTAAGACCTTCTTGAAAGGTGCTGCTCTATTAAGACCTCCAGTTTCTCATCCTGCACCTCCATGGGATCTCGATATAGTATTACGTGCCTTGACTTCTTCCCCCTTTGAACCGGCAGCTACCTGTGATTTAAAGTTTCTATCATGGAAGACAGCTTTCCTAGTAGCAATTACTTCAGCCAGAAGGGTTTCAGAGCTTCAAGCTTTGTCAGTAAAACCTCTGTACTTGGTTTTTCATCCAGACAGAGTTTCCCTCAGACCAAATCCTTCTTTTGTTCCCAAAGTCTGCTCTGCTTTATGCTTACAACAGTCATTAGAGCTCCCAGTGTTTTTCCCAAAATACTCCAATGAAGCGGAGTTTATTTTCCACACACTAGATGTCCATAGGCAGTTACGTTTTTATTTGGATAGGACCAAACAATCAAGGAGAACAGATCAGTTGTTTGTATCCTTTGCAGAAAACAAATTGGGCAACGCAGTCACAAAGGTCACTATTGCCAAATGGATCAGGGACTGTATTACTCAGGCTCATGTTTTTTCTAACGAGGAGCTTTCCACCTCTGTCAAGGCTCATTCTACAAGGGCTATGGCTACTTCGGTAGCATTTCATTCTAAGCTTGCTATTAGTGACATTTGTGCTGCGGCTACATGGTCTTCCCCGCATACTTTCATTTCTCACTACAAATTAGATGTGGCATCTAGAGGACGAGCTTCATTTGGTTCCACAGTGCTCAGGAGTGTTTTCCAATGAGCCACCCGGATTTAGGTGCTAGGACGCTGTCCCATCATTCAGAATGTAGGCGAGATAGGATCACATAACATCTTTTAGTTATGTACTCACCATAACTTCAGATGTTTGGGATCCATCTCACCTACATTCCTAATAACCCACCCTCCTTCCCCCTTCCTTGGAGATCAGAGGATATCAGAAGGTCCGAATCCTGTTGTTTCATCTTGAAACATCTAACAATGTTATATAAACAAGCTATGCATGTGTGCATGAATGCGGACAAACAAGATCTGGGGGATTAGTGGTGGTGCATCCTGGGATAAAGATAGCTCAGCCAATTAGAGGCCTCACTCTATAGCATAAGCTTGCCGAGTCGGAGCCGAGGGATCGGCTCCGAACCCATCATTCAGAATGTAGGCAAGATGGATCCCAAACATCTGAAGTTATGGTGAGTACATAACTAAAAGTTTTAATGAGTGATATGCAGAAACGTGGGTTCTACTGATTTAACAGCTCATCAGTCCATCTTAGGCCTTCTATGGATGGCCTTATGCCTGTCTCATACATTCCACAATGACAGTAGCATTGGTGACCCTACTACTTTGTAAAGAAGGATGATTCCGTTATCCAGAGTCCTTTATTTGAAATAATGCTAAATTGTATCTCCTCGTGTCCATCTTACCCTGCACCCTCAGACTGTGTCTTCTTGTAGTCATACCACACTTTTTGTAAGGTAGTACCCCATGGACATTATGCACTGCTGTGGGAAATGTAACCTTATTTCATGCTGCCTAGCACAGGTTACACGTTTCTAGTGTCATTATATGGCTACAGATGCAGAGTGTACATTAGGATTGTATCCTCTGTCCTGCCTCTGAGCTGGACTCACAATGTTAGTTTCAAGGGCAATATATAGCCAAAATGGCCAAGTGACAAGTAAACAAACGTAGCAAAACAGGGAGTTGGACATATGAGTGAGGAACATGCAGACATAATGTTGTATCCCATGCATGACTCAGCATTGTATGTTATTGACAATGATAAACCCGTCTACAAACTTGCATGATGTTCCAATTATGTTGTTTTTAAAGAACATCACAGCACCTGTCTGTAAATCTGTATGATGTAAAAGATAAGCAAATGCATTTTGCAACTATACATTGTAAAAATCAACAGTGACAGGCCTTCACACTTCAACACATTCAACCTTTCCAACAAACACCATAAATGACATCAGATCACTGCAGATAGACAGCTCAGAAGGGGAACTTTAAAGACTCACTGAGCTGCTTAATTAAATATTCAAATGTAATTTGATGTTCACCTAATAGTTTAGAGAAAACTGAGGCCAAACAGATACGTGAAGCTTTCTGAATATGATTATATAGCCTTAAGGATTTCTTTTCATGGCTGAGATTTATAGATAGATGAGTGCGGTCAAAACTGAATACATGACATGCAAGTTTTTTCTTTCCATAATCAAATATTCCATTGTATATTTAATTGCCTATAATTCACCCAATATTTCACAAAACTGAAACAAAAGTGAGTAGTGTTGAGTGCAGGCAAAGTCCTGCAAAATGAAGCAATATTTATGGCAATTTAGAAGGTGGTACCAGAACTGAAGTATACGTTTGCATTTTGCTCTGCCTTATTTTTAAATTGTATACATTTACATTTTCTCCAATTGAGGTCTTGTGTTCTGCTTATTTACAACAATAATATTTGTTCCCCATCTGCCCCGAGTTATACCTTAACTTGAAACAAATACTTTCACTGACTTATTTGTTTATTTATTGACATTTGTTTACCGGGAAAGTCTGACTGGACACAGGTGCCTCTTTCCAGTGGAGGCTTGAGGAAAAAAGCTCCACAGTATCATATTTAATGCAATTAATATTTACAGTAACACATTTTATAGTGCAGTGCCAGTGGAATTATGTGCAGCTTCCTGGAATTATATGTGCCTTATTTAATATATTTTACTGAACTGTATTATCTAAACTCTTCATTATGATACATCTAACTATATTTTAAGAAGTGTCTAAAATCCATTCAGAATGAGACAAAATGCCAGTGTTATGCTCAGATATCTACTTCCTTGATTTTCAAAGACTGTGAAAATATATACAACTAGGTATGTCAAGAGTTTAGCACAGATTACACAAGAAATATCTGCTGCAGTGTAAAACAGGTGTACAAGTGATTTTATACTTGAAGAGACTAAAAATGAAATACAATGAACTATGTAGTATGCATACTGCACATTAACCAAACAACCTGGAGTAATGAAAAAGGAATGTAGAATGGAAATACAGCGCCATAATTCTGCAGCTGATTTGTCAATGCTTTAAAAAGAGAACAAATGGCAAGTAAGCTGTATTGTATGCTGCAAGACATTATTCATGACACTGACTGACATTACGGGAGATGACACAGCATTCCATATTATATGATTGACAGTGTGACACCTCACGGATGTGACTGACACCAGTGCCTAACCAGTTACAGTGCAGGTGTTGATGCAGCGCAAAGCAAATAGTTTGTTGTGTTACTTAACCAACCAGGAACTCCTCTGTCAGTACTGGGATAAATGAGCTACCCTGTACCATATATGCAATGTTTTACATGGACTCAAAAAATGGAAAGAGCAGATGGCCCATTTAAAAGGACAGGATTTCACAGCCTTCTACATAACTGAGAGGAATATATTGGAAGATTGCAGGAATCCCAAAATTATCTGCATCTGAGATACATTCATATGATTTATGTGAATAATATAGCTCTCAGAAACATTATACAACATATGACAGATGAAGTAATGTTACCTGATAGCAGAAAAAGTGATACATACCTGCACAAGCAATACAGAGTGACAGATATGCCAACTGTGCAGTGGCTTGCATCCATTTTGCCATCAATGCCCACCTGGTATGTGAATGGTGCACAGTAATGGTAAGAGGTACCACCCTTTGAACTGTCAGCTCATTTACCACACAAATGGCATCCGCATTAGGTATGCTAACAGTGTACATACTGCTCACATGCAGCAAGTAAGAACTGTCTCCGAATTTTATTAAGGGAAGGAAAACAAAGGGGATATAAACAAACAGGTGTGTACAAGACTGTCAAGCAATAGTGCATGAGGGAGACAAAGGGGAGATTATGCATACACTGAGGTAGAAGAACATGCTACAGACATGCACAAGTAAGGTGTTAAAATCTGCAACATTTTGTACCATAGGTGATATTATTGCCTATAGGGATAAGAAATTATTACATTACAAAATTCATAAAGAGTGGCTAAAATAGGTATGATGCAGAGAGTGTTTTGTCACCTGACATGTCACCTTAGATGTCTAGATACATCTGGTAACATCTGATTACAGCTCAGACAAGGCATGCAGAATAATCTTTACTTATGCCATGTGTGAAGCTGCCAGCCCAGCTAGCAAGAATTTTGTAAATAATTCTATGTCATTGTAGATATTAATATGATCCATAGGCTTGTCTACAAGTGTAAGTAACCTGTATGTTATGTGCTGACCTTCAAAAATGTAACCGCAGTGCACCCTGCTGGAAAAGAGCAGAAATGTATATGGACTATATGCCTGTGCAAATGTATGTTTTCATAGTAGAAATTGGGAGATACAGAGTTAACTTGCAAACTCTGAGAAAAGAAGTAAAGAGTTTTACGATTGTGTTTACCACAGCTAGAAGACAGAATGTCTACAGCTAGAGTTTCTTTCTATAGTTTTAAAACAGAAATAATTACTAGGTTTAAAATGTAATAGTGTTAATTGTTTTACAACTTCCAGTTTCAGGCAAGCTTCTAAGAGATACGTGTCAGCTTCTAAGAGATAAGTATTTTTTCATAGAGACATGTTAAATTCTGTTGGCATCTGTTTAGCCTGGGAACTAGAGGCAGGTGTCAAATAGTGATGTCATCTAGCTAACCCAACAGAAATGTGTATTATTAATTTAAGAACTATCTCAGGAGAAGGTCTGTGCATTTTATATTTGTCTCTGGACCTGGAAACATCTCACCAGCACTTGTCTATGCTCTAAGTAAGACTTAGATCATAGTATCTCTCTTAGAGATAGATAGGAAAATAGTAAGATCAGTCTAGATATTTCTGTATTTATGTGAGACTGTCCTGCAATGTTGTTTTAAAATATTTCCTGTGATTCTGAACTCTGCTGTCACTGTGTTGAGTTAATGAGTATTGTTTTGTGCTTTTATTATTTATTATTAAATATATTTAAACCTTTTAATTGTGGCTGGTTTTGTTGAGAGATAGTTAAATTCTTAAAGTACTTGCATGTATTTGGTAACACTGTACAGACCACTCTTAAATAGCCTTAGTCTTGGACACACTTACCATTTGGATAATAGTTACATTACACAGTAGGATTGGTCACCCTTTGGTAAGAACCTTATGGTAGCTGATAAATAAGGGTGGTTGGTGGCAGCTGGTACTACCTTACAGTCTGGGCAGAAGGGGGTGTAGCTAGTAAACCTGTGCCAGCCTTCCCCAGGAGTGTCTGTGTATTTGTATATAAATCAGATCTCAAAGTGTGTGTGTGTCAGCTACTTGGGCATGGATATGAAGCACTGGTTGGACAGAGAGGGTGCTGGAGGTTTTGGCTTGATCACTCGGCTAAGATCTGAACCCTATAGCTGTATCAGTGAGGAGTCTTATTGGGGAGCTAGAGAGAGAGGAAGATACCAGCCCCAGACTGACTGTGATATCTGTGAGTTCTTAAGGGAAATTGTAGTTTACTGTGTGAGTACTTGTCATCCTCCCAATGTGCACGTCCCTCACTGGTGTTAGTGATGAGGATTGAGGCACCTTGATTACTGGGCCAGTGCAGGGGCATCATACCATGAAATATAACATGATTATATGCAGTTCACCTCCAGCATGGCATCCAGTAGTACTCAACCCCCTTTGCCAGACAAGATGATAGCAACATCCACAAACAGCAGGATGCGATAATTATGGTACATTCCATGCAGCATGTTCTGCATGG
This sequence comes from Protopterus annectens, assembly GCF_019279795.1. Taxonomy (NCBI): domain Eukaryota; kingdom Metazoa; phylum Chordata; order Ceratodontiformes; family Protopteridae; genus Protopterus; species Protopterus annectens. The sequence goes on from NC_056728.1 coordinate 14,774,143, forward strand.
TGTTTGGTGCAACTGAATTACAGTATAGTAGTGGGTATTAAATGCATGCACTGGGCATATGTGACATCTGCTATTTGATGTAACTCATGTACAAAATGCACAGTAAAGTGGTGGTCCATCTCATACTATGTGTATAGTAAAGGGATGTACCACCTTAATACCAGGCATACAGCAAGACAGATGTGACACCCTCATAGTAAGCTTATAATAAAAGGAGGTATCCCCATACCTGTTATACTGCAAAGGGATGTACTACCCTCATGCCAAGCATACATTAAAGGGATTACCACACTTATGCAAGCATGCAGCAAAGAGATGTTCTATCCCCATAACAAACATACAGTAAAATTATATACAACTTGGCCTACCAAATGTACACTGAAATGACAGACCGCCCCTTACCAAGCATACAGTAAAGGAATGTGGCATCCCCAATACCAAGCATATAATAAAGGAATGTACCATTCTATGCCAAGCACACAGAAAGGGATGTACCACACCAGTACAAGCGTACATTAATAGAATGTACCACCCCCATACCAAGCATACAGTAAAGAGATGTACCTCTACGTACCAAACATGCAGCAAAGGGATGTACCACCCTCATACCAAAAATACACTAAAATGATATACAACCTACCCTACCAAGCATACATTAAAATTACAGACAACCCCCACCAGAGCATAGAGTAAAGTGACTCACAAGATGCACACCCCTTCTAAGCATGCATCAAAGAGATCTATCAACCCAGACCATATGCACCATATAGTAAAATCATGGAAGCCCCACCCAAAAAAAGCATAAAATAAGCAAACAATATCACCTGTCAAGGTGGGTATTATAGGAAAATAATAGACTATCCAGACATGTTGTAAGCCTCAGGTCTGACCACTCCTAGAAGGTTCAATTTTTTCCTGTATTGTTCAAAACATGGGGCATAATTACACTTAGAAATGAGTTAGTTTGTGTTTATTTTTATACGCTAGCATATCTATATATCAACATTTAGTATGTTTGATGTAAATTTGTTTTTCTTCCTAATATTTCAAAGTTGGTGAAAAATACATAATTGCTATTACAGAAAATATTTTACATCCACAATATAAGTAATGTTAAGTACTGATTAATGTATTCACATACACACACACACACACACACACACACACACATATACACTTACACACACATACACACACACACACACACACATAAACACACACACACACACACACACACACACACACACACACACACACACACACACAGCCTCTCACACATATTCAGAAACTCATACTCATACATACTCACAGGCACAGACAGAGTCACACTCATATACACAGAAACTCATATGGACACACGCACAAGCAGGCAGATTGATGCACAGGCAAAGTAGTACAGCCTCAAAACATATATAAAGAGAAACTCACATACACATTCATACACACACACACACACACACACACACACACACACACACACACACACACATGTACCCACCAAATTACAGCCACTTAACACTGCGCACCTTTGATGTCTGTAATCAGATGAATGAATGCAAATATATTTGATTTGAATCAAATGAATAAATTAATACATAAAAGCAAGGGTAATATAGTTCATTTCATTGTTACCAGATGTGTACATTGCAAATGAATGCAACCCCTACCCCTTACGTGCATTCTTACACACACACACACACACACACACACACACACACACACACACACACACACACACACACACACAGACAAACAAAAAAACACACAGACATACAAACACGCAGAACCACACACACACACACACACACACACACACACACACAAACATATATGTACCCATCAAATTACAGCCACTTGACAGTGCGCACCTCTCATGTTTGTAATCAGATGAATGAACGCAAACATCATAACCACAGTAGTACCTTTGAGCTTACTGTTCTCAGACAAATCCAGTGCAAACCATTGTAACCAATGCATCAGTGCACAGAAAGAGAGACAGACATACACACAAATAGATGTTGCTGCTTTATCAACTGTATGCAGCAAATATATTTGATTTGAATCAAATGAATAAATTAATACATAAAAGCAATGGTAATGTAGTTCATTTCATTGTTACCAGATGTGTACATTGCAAATGAATGCAACCCCTACCCCTTACATGCATTCTTACACACACACACACACACACACACACACACACACACACACACACACACAACCAGACACACACACACACGCACACACACACAGTCACACATAACCACACAGACATACATACACACACACACACACACACACACACACACACACACACATACACACACACAAAACCAGACACACTCACACACACACAACCAGACACACACACACACACACACACACACACACACACACAGTCACACATAACCACACAGACATACACACACACACACACACACACACACACACACACACACACACACACACACACACACACACACAAACACACACACAGTCACACATAACCACACAGACACACACACACAAAACCAGACACACACATACAACCAGACACACACATGCACACACACACAGTCACACATAACCACACAGACATACATACACACACACACACACACACACACACACACACACACACACACACACACACACACACACACACACACACACACACACACACACACACACACACAGAGTTGTGTGTAACTACTGATGTTGCTGCCATTATGTTATGTTAGTTCTCACTCTCTAGCCATGGCTTTAAAATAGGGACCAGAACAGAAAACTGTAAGCTAGTGGTAATTAGTGAGTAGAAATTAAATGGCAGCTACTTTAAAAGGTTTTGGTCACACCACACAGATTTTATACCCTGAACAGGCAGGTTTATTTTTTGCTGAACTTTCCTGGTACATTGCTTAATTCATTTGGAAAAGAAAATGTAATATGTCTCAACTTCTTAATGCATTGTCTAGACAAAGCCAAAAATAATGGGGGACAAAGGCCCAAAATTAGCAATGTTGCTCTTATAAACATAGAAAGTTGCTAGAATAATTTTTTTTTTTTACATTTTCTAAAGGATATGACATCTGAAACTCAAATGTTTTTCGTTACTTAGTGACTTAAATCCTCAATGATTTGTTAGAAATCCACTCATTTTTATGAGGAATAGATCAAAAATATGAGTCAAAAATATAGACATTCTCCAAAAATCTGGAGATTCTCCAAACTCATTTTTTAAAGGAATGTGCCAACCACATACCAAGCATATAGTAAACTGATGTATCATTCCCATACAGAGTAGAGTAAAGAAATTTACCCCCCCTCCAAACAATATACTACATCCCTATCAAGCATACAGTAAAATGACGTATGACTCCTCCCACCATATCAAGAATTTACATGAAGGCAGTGACAAATAAGGTCTTCCTTATTGTGGTTGCTATTCTCACAATACACAGCAATATGACTGTCTAGCCTAATAAGGCAGGTAAAGGGTCTTACCTCTTTGTATAGATCTTTGCTGGATAAGAAGCCACTGCTTCATAAATGAAACTACATGATACTAATGGAATTAGTAAATGTAGTCAAATGGCACTTTCTCTCAATGAAAATAGACCAGTGGATAGAATCATTATGTCACATAGCTTTAAGTAACAGGATAAAAATTACTGTTTGCAGACTTTTGAATTTATTTAAAAAAATATTCTACATTATGATATTGGTACAATTATTAGTTGGGGCAACAGTACTGGTAAATGGAACTATTGAAGAGATACCATAAGATTAAAGCACTAACAGAAACATGACAGAGAAATTATTGCAGTCATTCCATCAGACATTACTGGCTTTTTTCAACCACATCTTACTGGCCCTTATGTGTATACTGGTGGATAGGTGCAAGAAAACTTTAAATTCCTTCTAAAGGGGTTATATACAAAGTATATAAAATCTTTTTGGGAGCCAGAACTCAATGTGGAAGTCAGTGGTTAGGCCTAACGTTTATACTATCCCACATACATTGCAAAGACTCTTGCTACAACAATACTGCACACAGCATGTGTGATCTAGACATGGTAAGGCTTAGCAATTGTACTATACCCCATACATGGCAGAGACCTCTACTACAACAATACCACACACACATCATGTGTCAACTAGACATGGCAAGGCCTAACATTTGTACTATACCCATATATGGCAGAGACCTTTACTACAACAATACTGCACACAGTATGTCACCTAGACATGGAAAGGCCTGACGTTTATATTATCACTAATACATGTTGGATGCTATTACTAAAATAATACTGCATGTAACACATGCCATCCAAACATGGTAAGGCCTAACATTTATACAATCCTACAAGTATTTTTTATACCAATACTGTCCTTATTAGGGGGTCATCTAGACAGGGTCAGTTAAGCCTATCATCTCTCCTGTGCCATTTGTATTTCAGATGCCCCTACTGCACAGGAACATGCAGCAGCTATAGAGTGTGATGATGTTGGATATCTCAGGACAGTACAGCAAACAGACACAGGTTGCTTGCTTTTCTTCTTTCCCCTGCAAAAGTGGAATAAATTATTCCTCAGTTCCATGCAGTAAGTTTTTAGTTACATGGTTTCACTCCTCTGGGAATACTGTCTTCAAAATATTTCATTACTGGTGAATAATGACTGGATAACAAACACATTTATTTCACGTATTAAGCATGCGCATAACTAAACCTGATTCATTCATTCATTCATACATTCATTCATTCATTTCCCCAGAGATTCAAATACTTTATTATTTACAACTGGTGTTTCATAGGTGAAGCCTTCAATGTTCAGGAAGGGATAATTTTGTGATTTTGATATGAGGTTCTTTATTTCCAGTCTTCTGCAACAGCAATGAAAAATGGTCTTTAGTTCAGAGTGTAAGGAATAGTTCCTCTTTTCTTTAATACAGAAAAAAAAATGCAGAAATTAGTTTAGTGCTTTGTCTTTTTATAGGTATTTGAAGAACAGAAAAAGTAGCAAATGGTTCTGGGAGCTACAAGACGACAATGGTGGTGAAATTACCTTGTAAATCAGATGTATATTGTGACTTTTCAATTAAATTTTTTTATTACTTTTGCACAGAACCAAAGAGCTTTATTCCTTTTCATATATACTGAAACCATAACATCTTCACAAGCTTTGCTGCTAGTAAGTTAATTGGTTCTTATGTTAAATTCCATACAAAAAAGGAAAGAAAATAAATGAAAAAAGCTCCAAGACAGTACAGTGCACTAAAAACAAACAAACAAACAAACAAATAAATAAATACCAAATGCACCCACAGAAGGGACCAGTGTTAGGTATCTTCAGTGTTTCTACTGCTCATCAGAAGTCTTGGCAATAGAGATGAAAGTGATAAAAACAAGAAACAAACTTATTGCACTGCAGTTACTAGTGCTACCCATGCCTGAAGCTTTGAAAAACCTCTGTAAGTCTCAGAATAGCTTCAGTCTGTCCCCATGTAAGAAGACATTGCTTACAGTAAATACCATGGTGGCTGGTGTAAGCATTCTGCTAATAAAAATGGTGGTTGGTTCTACTAATATAAATGAAACAAAGGAATGAATTCAGGGATGAACAAAACATCCTCAAGTCAAGAAAAATAAAACAGACTATATCCACCAAGCAGGAGACTGAGGACCCACACATGGCAGAGCATATAAAAAGTATTTTATTGTTATCAAATAAGCACATTTGCGCCAACAATGGCAGTTATTCAGATTATTACAAGCCATTGATTTACAAGTCATTTAAATATCACTGATTACATAAAATAAACCAAATCACATCTCTAAGATTCAACAAAAATTAAAAATTAACATAAAAACATTCATAAGAACCAATGAGAAGTAAACGTAACAGATCAACCAATCATATAATTGTCAACACCTGTTAAAACATACAGCTGACGTACAGATAAATTAGCCTACCATAAAGTTCTTAATGTACTGCAGACCAGTAAATAAGTTGTAATACATGACCGATCATGTGTGGCATTGCGCTGTTTAAGACCAATAGCAACGACTGAAAAGCATTCCATATCAGCCAATCGAGAAACTACAAGTTCATTATCAACATTGGTATTCATAGAGTAATAATATAATATTGGTTCATATGAATGCATTTGTGTTAATTTAAAATTTTTGTTAATCTTAGAGATGTGATTGGTTTGTTTTATTTAATCAGTGTTATTTAAATACCTTGTAATTCAATGGTTTGTAATGATCTGAAGAAGTGCCATTTTTGGCAAAAAGTGCTTATCTGATAACAATAAAATACTTTTTATACTCTCAGCCATGTGTGGGTCTTCGGTCTGCTGCTTGGTGGATGCAATCTACTAATATACTAACAACAAAGTAGACAATTGGTACCGATTGCCAGGATGCACAACACTCCAAGTAGAAAGCTGTTTTTTTTTTTGGGGGGGGGTTGCATGGACATAGCATCAGCATTCTTTTCCCCAGGTGGCATAATTTATTTTATATATATATATATATATATATATATATATATATATATACACATATATATATATATATATATATATATATATATATATATATATATATATATATATTACACACACACACACACACACACATATACACATATATACACAAAGGTGGAATATGACTGAAGCCATGCTACCTTCTGAAGCGATTCCCAGACCTTGTGTCCCATTTCAACCAACCCATATTGACATTATTTTCAGAGTAACAGCTGCAGGTGTAATTCCGAAGCAAAATCAGTCGGAACTTGTTTGTTGTATTTGACTGCTGTTTGAGTATGGATAGAAAGCTGGAATACATAGTTTTCAAGAGAAAACATGCATATATCAAATTAAGCATTCCTTTACCTCAGTACTGTGGGTGTAATATAAAACTAACTTACACATTCATGTATTTTTATGCAAATGGTGTTATGAAGGAATATGTCTTACCTCCAGCATCACACTATGCAGACTCCATGTATGTACCCTCTCTCTGACCTTGCTCCCTAGAGCACTGTGAAAGTACATTCAACAATTGTCCAAGGGACACTTGACTAAGCCTTTCTATGTAAAACTGATGTATTGAGAAATACTTTGGACTTGTGATTCACAACTCCCTTGGGCAGACATTGTGGTTACTGCAGAACACAGAGTCATGAATTCTGTTATGGTACTTCTGTATACGCGCGTGCACACACACACACACACACACACACACACACACACACACACACACACACACACACACGAGGATATAGGCATTATTCAATGCTGATGTAGTTGAACATAAAGTATCAACTATTCTGGGATCAACTGACATTAAAACAGCAGTAAACCCAATTACAAATGCAAGCATAAGACTCTTGTATTTCCATTTGTTATAGTACATACACTACCATTTTTTCAAGCAAAACAGAATGGTACTACCCACAGCAAAACCTGCTGAAATTGAAACTCCCAAACAAAATACAACAGGAGATATGTTTACATGGTGGTTTCTGCCCAAATGTCATTTACTTACAGGTACCAACTTTACTGTCACACAACCATGACTATTATGAAATACCCTTCACAAAGTTAAAGATGACCTCAGCATACGAAACAACTGCAGAGGTCAACTACAGTAATATTTGATGACCAGTGATGGCAGAAAATAAGGCTGACTTACTGTTCCACTCGCTGCATCACACACGTGCACGTATATATGTCAAAACATCTCAATCTCTTTTGCAACATAAAAAGAACATGTTGGAGGAATAGATATGTATCTCAGAAAACACATATTTGGAATCACTTTCCTTCCACATAAAGCAAAGTACTTCTCTTAAACTATTCAAATATAATGGATGGGTCACAGCAAATGAATGCCTAGTCTAGCCCCCATGTCCTTCATGGATAGGGGCAACTTGTAAATGCTCTGCTTATTTCTGGGTTATTTATACTTAAATTAATATAAACCTATAAACAGTTTACATTTATATGTGTATAGAAATAGAGACCATCTATACATGCAGAATATGTATATTTGATATATAGCTCAACACACACACACACAAACACACACACACACACACACTCACACACACACACACACACACACACACACACACACACACACACACACACACACACGTTTCTGTCATTTGGACTAATGTCAAAGGTAAGAAAATTTTTAATTATTGTCACCTAATTGGTAAAAGCCTTCTGTGTTTCAAGAGAGCCTCCTTTTGAAGGACAAATATAAATTCTTGGACTGGCACTATTCAGATAAAGGAATTTTAAAATATAGTTTTTTGCTTTTCCATGTGGAAAAGTGGTTAAATGCAATATTTCTCCTTTATTTATATAAACAAGTTAAAGTATTCTATGTCATGTTGTGTCATTCTCTGTACTTTTTAACACTACAAATATGTTTGAATTATTTGCATAAAACGCATGTTAAAACACATATTATCATCATTTCATTGCGCTTATATTTCCACGGAATTGGCATGTAAAGATACAGTGGTTCTATCTCGTCTTTGAAACACTCCAGATTTTAATCTTCATATGTTTCCACATGTATAAATGAATAAATTTTGCTTATCTTTTAAATTAACTCCTGCTTGAAACCTCAACTTTTCTAACAGAAAGAAAGATACAAAATGCAACTTTACCATTAAAAAAAGTATCTTATTCAATTAACTCATTATATTTACTGATTTTTTTCAGAATAAAGTCACACTGTGTGTACAAAAATCAGGTTAATTTATTTTTTTTTTCCTGTTTGTAGAAAATCAATCTCTAACTAAAATTTTCATTTGAAATTCTCCCAGTGAAGACCAGTTTTAATGTGGCAGTTTACATTCCATGTACATAATCCAGTATAAAAATACAAGGACAGCTATAATATTATTTGACTTTCTGGATATAATTTAGCCAGTATCTATCCAAATTATACAAACAGTTGATAATTATTCCTATATTTCTAAAGTCGTCATTAAGATCAAGTGGTTGAAAGCCCCACTGTGGTCTTGATCCTTGAACTGATTTCTACTTCTTAACGCAGATCCCATATCTACAGGTGATAAATAAATAAATAATCAAATCAAGCCAAGGTCAAACAATTAACAGCCATCTGATTAGTCTCAGATATGGTCACTTCTTGCACATCTCCACTTTTGTCCTTGCCATGTTAAATCAGATTTTAAATTAGTTTCCATTAAAAATGATGGGACTTCCCCACAAAATACCTTAGTATTTAGGGACTTCTCAAAAGCAAGTCTTCTGTATTGCATGGTGCACTAAATAAATTCTGCTGTAATCCTCCTTGAAAAGATCCTATTGTTAAGCCACTGCCTTTGCTTCTGATGTGTGCTTCCACTTAAATAATTGTACTAATAAGGAAGTCTTCATCTGAATCAAATAAAATAAGAACTTTATAAACAAACCTTTGTGATAGAATACGCACTTAATAAATTATTCAACAAATGAATGCAATTTAGGTTATAGACAGTCTCACTCATTCTACCTAATTAAGCAAACTACTAAAGAGCTTAAGAGAACTATTAGAAAGCTCAAAGCTGAGTATGGTTTTAAAATAGCTATTAAAACCAAAAATAACTACAAATGTTTCTTTAACTATGTCAACAAGTTACTAACTAACACAGAAAAATTTTTGGAGCTACACACATTGATCCAAAGGAAATAGCTAGTATGCTAGCTGAAAATTTAGTTCAAATTTTACTCCACCCAGAGTTACAACTATTCCATAGATTCCACAATCCCAAGCACCCACTTTAATTACTATAGGTTCATAGATTCATAGGTGTTTACTAGGCTAACGACCACAAGGGCCTTTTTAAGCCTAACCATGCATCCCAAATCTCAGACAAGTTCTGATACCCTTGATAAGTGTAAGCATGGGCCTGGAAGATAAACTATTTATAGGTTACCTGTTTGCATTAGAGACATAGGTGCCAAACTAGGGATGAATTTCCAGTATCCCATCCAGTTGTCCAAGTTGCACTTGAATTGCGTTAGGGAGGAGCTCTGCTTGCAGCCCTGTCACAAGCTAAGGTCACTAAATCCATGAATCCTGATAAAATAATGGATTACCTTATTATCAGTCTTAATATTGCACCTTTGAACTCCTACTTAACCTTTTTAATCTTCTTCTCAGAATCACACTAGGAATCCTGTCTGGTTAAGTGATTCACTTCAAGTCATACAGGGTACTCGGTCTTACTATGACTAGGACATGATAACGAACATCATCCTAAACCAAATCAATGTTTAAAGCTAAGATTGTCCATCTCATCAAGTTAATATTGTTTCTAAGCATTTTATGTGGGTTCTTGCATTATTGTTTCTATGCATTTTATGTGCGCTCCTGCATTTGGGGAAGAGAGTCTGTAAGGCAGATTGGGAATGAGAGGTGGAACAGTGGGAGAAGAATTAGAATTCTGTGGTGGGGATCAGTTTCAGAAGCCTAGCATATTAAGTATCATTAGTTATATCAAATGCTATTAATTAAAAGGGTCTATATTACATCATCGCATGCTTAAAAAAGAAAACGATGATTAATCAACCCCAGGTAAGTGAAAGCTTACAAAGTCGAAACGTCAGAACAGCGATTTTTTTTTCCAAGGGAAAAAAATTGCTGTTCCAAAAAAAATAAAAAATAAAACCTTAAAGCATTACATAAAGTGGGGAGCTTCACCCCCCACACCCCCTGACATGAGAAGCTGTGCCCTCCACACCTCCTCTACTTAAATATACCAACTCCAAGATCGCACTACAGTGCCGAAGGTTCAATCAAGACGCATTTGACAGAATGTGACTGCGATCACATAATAGGAACCCAATTAAAAGTTAAGGAACAAATTCAGGGAAAACAGCATCTATAAGCAAAACCCATGTAAAGTATGTAGACCCTGGCTGCAGTAACTTGGTACCAGCCATCCTTAGCACACGAAATTCCTGGTAACCATATTCTTATAACAGGATGAATGCTTGCTAGAAGCAGCTTAATAATCATTTGGTTGTGTTTCTGTAAAGTCACTCACATTTAAAACACATTTTTGTTATAACAAAGCTTTGCAGACCTTCTTTGTGATCCAGAGATACAACTTCCAAACTCTGAATGATCCCTGTCTGCCATTTCATTGTTTATGTGCAGTTAAATTATAGATAAAGGTATAGACCCAAAGACCTCGATTTGTTTTTTATGCCTGTTGTCTTTCCAGCTCCCTGCCTGACATGATGATGAGGGATTGTTGAAAAAGTGGATTCCAGTTTTTCACGTAGTGCTTTAGTGGAGAGGATTAGGGTTATCAAGATGATTCTTATAGTCCAACATCTGGCAACACTCAAGCTGTGCATGCAAATGATCCATTGACATCAGTGCACTACTCCAGTAAACAAATATCAATAAATAAAACAAAAAAATAAAGAATTTGAATCCTTCAGTCTCCACTTGTCTACTGTGTGACTCTAACCAAGTCACTTAACTAGTCACTGCTCCCAGGGTGATTCTGGAAAAGGTCCAGGGGGTTAGTGCTCTACCCTGGTAAACAAATATAAATAAAATAAAAAAATAAAATAACGTGGAACAGTGAGATATTTATCATAGTTTCAAGCCCTCAGTTATATTTTAATGGTCTTTTTCTCCCCTGGATGTCAAGATGACTTTAGTGTATTACTAGTATTGTAGAATGTTTACACACACTAAGTACCAATGTGTCTGTAACAGGTTAACCAGATGGGAAACAAACCACTGGAATCAGCTTGTAAAGAGGATAATCATGCTTTATCTTAGGTATCTGAGACAGAAGCGAGTAAGCAGATGATAAGGTTTATGCAGGATTGGAAGCAAATATAGTTTTTTGTCTTTTAAAAGATGAAATCTTGGCAGCAATACAAGTGGTTTTATATGTTTTTGTCCACTTCATACTAAAACAACAAGGACATCATGCATATCGGATCATTGTCATAGACTGCATATACTTGGGGATGGGGTAATATCAGGTGTCACAAACTTGACATTAGGAGCATTAATGTTTGTAAGAATTTGTTCTATGGTAAAACCGTTAAGCCACTCATTTGAAGGACTTTGCTGGTCAATATTTGAGATGGTCATATTAGTAAAGGGGAACTTCTACCAGTTTTGCTTTGAAAAATGCCCATATGGATAAACTGTATAAATGCCACCTAGGATGATATCGTCCTGACTTGGGCAGCCCACATATACATCTCCATATTACAGAAATACGTACCGATGTGAATACTAGAGACTTGGGGTAACTCTCTGAATGGTGACTTGCTGCACATCATGTATTCGATCTGCTTTTTCATATAAATAAGCCTTAACACAGATGACAGCTAAGACATGGTGAAGGAATAGTCATCAAGGAATAATCTACAATTTTATTAACAACACTAGTTCTCAGAAAGCAATAGGTGACGCCTCCCAGAATCCATACAAATGTTGGCTATTACCTTTGACTTTTCTCAGTTACGATCTTCATAACCAGGGGGATAAAGATACATGTATGGTTTATTTGGTTTCTTATCTGATTTGGACATGATTTGGACTGATACATGTGCATTCCTTAATTTATGCATTTGCTATTCATGATACCCTTACTGTTTCCCTCTATTTATTTGATACTTTCCTTTGTCTTGTATACCCAGATGTTTTTATACTGTGTATGTTTTGTGCAGTCTTCAATGCCATATGTCCTCGGACCTTCTTCCTTTTCTTTTGACTCACATATACTTGTTTCTTGAAAAGTGTTGGTACATCTGGGATGGCACTACTAATGGTTCATGCATGGTTCCACCATTTTACCTTCCTCTCTGAAGTTTATCATAATTAGTGCTTTTGGAGCCCAATGTTATCTCCTTTAACTTTCCTGATATTATGCCTATGTTTATTATAATATGCCTATGTTTATTATAATATGCCTATGTTTATTATAGTATGCCTATGTTTATTATAATATGCCTATGTTTATTATAATATGCCTATGTTTATTATAGTATGCCTATGTTTATTATATTATGCCTATGTTTATTATATTATGCCTATGTTTATTATAGTATGCTTATGTTTATTATATTATGCCTATGCTTATTATATTATGCCTATGTTTATTATACTATGCCTGTGTTTATTATAGTATGCCTATGTTTATTATATTATGCCTATGCTTATTATAGTATGTCTATGTTTATTATATTATGCCTATGTTTATGTTAAACCACACTATTTATAGTAACTTGACCTTAAAGGAAAACCTCATCTGTTTCAGGTTTTCACTCTGTCTATTGTTTAGAACACCATGTCTTGGAGTACTATCTTTTAAAGTGGAACCCAGTACCTGTTCTGGCTGTCTCTAAGGACTCACCCCCCCCCAGTCACCTACTTTTTTCTCCCCCTGGACTTTACCCTTACTGTTTTCTTTTGGTATTGTAAGCCAGTGCCTCCATTTTCCATTGGACAGTACAGCTAGAGTGTTCCTTGCGACTAGCACATCTTCCATTAGATGTCCTTTGATACTGGCTAGACATATCACAGTGATCAACACCACATCTAAAACACTGCAAAGTCTGAACATAGCACTCATTAGCAGACTGTAGAAGAAACAGAATAAAAGCAGATGAAGCAGCCTCACATACCCATCAAGAAGCTATGGAGTATCTGTTTTCTGAAGTGTAGGCACATTTAATGATTAACAAAAAGCCATAAGTACTTTAGCTTATACAATTACACATGCACATGTAAACACCTACACACCCATGTATAAACACACATAGACCCACTCACCCATGTATGCAGAGATGCGCACAAATGAATAGATGCACACATGCTCAAATGCAAGCTCATGCATCTGTGGGCTAAGCGCCTACACATATGTATGCACACACTTCTATGTGCTATGCGTCTACACATATTCATGCACACACTCACCTCTACATATCCCCATTACTATATACCATTACACAGATTCAGACACACACAGAAATACTGTATACATTCATGAGCATGCATACCACACACGCACACATACATGCACATATACTAATAAACATGCACAAGCACACACACACACACACACACACACACACACACACACACACACACACACACACACACACTTTTGCAAACATGCTCATATAATTCAGGCATTGCTCTTCTTAAGACTTCTTGTCTCTATCTGAGGTCCTCACACACTAATCTCATCCCAGCCCTACCTCTGAAGAATATACCACCTATAGGCCTGTCTAAGATCCCCTCTGTTTGACTAGCCATCAAAGTTCCCAGTATGTTCTAAAACTTGGATCACTGTATGGATAGAGGGAGGCACTGAACATGCACAACCAGTGGTAATGCATGGATAGATGGAGGCACTAAACATGCATGATCACTGGTAATGCATGGACAGATGGAGGCATTGAACATGCACGATCACTGGTAATGCATGGATAGATGGAGGCACTGAACATGCATGATCACTGGTAATGCATGGATGGATGGAGGCACTGAACATGCATGATCACTGGTAATGCATGGATAGATGGAGGCACTGAACATGCATGCTGACAAATAACCCATCTGGCACACATGGATGCAGACAAGGTGACATAGAGCAGCATTTCTCTGTTCTGTACATACTGAGATAATGACGAGATTTATAAAATGGCAAAACTCATTAACACCATCATATGACCTGCAAGACTGAGGAAGATATTTATATATTTTCCTGTGTTCTCCACACTGTCACTTTTCTCCATACAATCAACAGCACAGTGGCAAAACTCATTAACACCACCATCTGACCTGCAAGTTTGAGAACGATATTTATATTTTCCTGTGTTCTCCTCACTGTCACTTTTTGCCATACAATCAGCAGCATGATAATCACATTAAAAAGTAACAGTCATTCAAGCTCTTCAGTATCACCTCAATATCTGTTTACTACTTTAAAACATTCATACAGTAAACGTTGTCTTCCCTTTATTACTGTAAGACCATTTGGAAGAGATGTATTTCTCACTTATATATTCATCTGTATTTAGAGCACTGAAATATACTGAACATTTGCTGTATCCATCGATTTGTATAGCCCATAATTTAAGAGGTTCTTCTTAATAAGAAAGGTCAAGCTTATTGAATCAGTAAATTACTAATGTTTATAAACAAAAGCTGATTGGAAGCTCAAATTTAACTCAAAAGGCTCAACAAAACTTCATTTTGCAAATGAAAAAAATAATAATAATTACCACTGCAATGCTATGAAAAACAGAAGAGGTACGTCCCAATCTTTCTTGTTCATCTTACTGTTTCATTCTGCCATTTTGTAAGATTTCACATCAGTTTCCATACCAAGTACTTCATACATTCACGGTGTAATCACATCATGCCACATAAATATCCTTTTACTGAAGAAATCCATCAAAAGTTTGAAAAGGAGTCAAAACAGGCAGCTTAGTGAGCAAAGTATGAGAAGCAGTTACTGTACATCAACTTGCCAAAGAAGTCAACAGCATGAATGTCTCACTTGCATGTCAAACTTTAAACTGATTGTTCAGCTGTTCCTCTGTACTGCACATACCTCAGGAAGCATAGGCTACATGCAATGAGCATAACGTGAACAGCAACAAAATGCACTCACTGCACTGGCAAGTGAAGCTAGTTTCCTCCTCCCGTAAAACAGACCCTGCTAGGACAGAAATTTAGTGTATCAACAGACACTGCATCCTGGTGTAACTACTGTCATATTTGTTTATGTTCAGCTTAATCTGCCAAAGCAGAGCCTGTGGGAGTGTAATATAGGCACTGTGCCCAGTTTGTAAACTCCACCACTAACATCTGACAGGCACAACACCTGTCACCTCTGGCCAGCTTGGCACATTTACTGCGCCCATGTGTACCGCTTCTCTCAACGGCATATATGAGGAAGGAAAATGAATCACTGCGTTTTCCCTTTGCAGTCACTTTGTTTAAACCCAGTCACAGCTGCATCTATCCATTAGCATTCTCTGAACACTTAACAACTATCAAAAACAAATCATTGGTTAAAACTTTTACTGATGTAGTGCAGAATCCTGTTAAAGAAACCATGTTAAAATGAGAATCATTTTTATTTTTCTCCTACTGCAGTATTTATTGTAAGTTACAATAACTTCTTTACTAAGGAAGGTAGCAGAACTTCATAGCCATCTTAAGTAAATGTACATTCCTCATTTCATTGCCTTGTGTGTGTTCTGACAAATTTGTTTTTCCTACTATTATTTTATGGATTAAAAGTTACTGAAAATTTTCAAACTATTCTGTTATTATTTATCCATGTTTGATACGCATTTGCTTTTTTGAACCAAGTTTCTTCACCCGTGGAGTCTTATTTTCTTTGGTATCTGTGTTCTGACCTACTAATAAACAGCCATTCAACATGTACACAACATATTCATGTGTGTGTGTGTGTGTGTGTGTGTGTGTGTGTGTGTGTGTGTGTGTGTGTGTGTGTGTGTGTGTGTGTGTGTGTGTGTGTGTGTGTGTGTGTGTGTGTGTGTGTGTATGCAGGTGTGTGTGTGTGTGTGTGTGTGTGTGTGTGTGTGTGTGTGTGTGTGTGTGTGTGTGTGTGTGTGTGTGTGTGTGTGTGTGTGTGCGTATATGTGTGTGTGTGTGTGTGTGTGTGTGTGTGTGTGTGTGTGTGTGTGTGTGTGTGTATCTGGCTGCCTCTCTTCCTATACTGTATTTCCCTCTGAATATGTTAAATATCTGAAGTGAAAAGATTTTTTTTCTTTTGAGTAGAACCTACTTGAACTAGAGCAGAATTAATCTGGTGAGGTAAGCTCTGTTCCACATGTGGGGTTACAAATTTGCTCTGCTACACCAGTTTTGAGGAGTTCCATTGAAGACTCGGGGAATGCCATACGGTAGATGTAATGTTACTTTAATCTGCCCCTGCTTGAGTAATCCCCAAAGTATAAATGAGATACAAGAGTTACTCTGTCATTAGCCACAATGTTTAGACAAAAAAATCTCACACTTGCATAAATAGAGCAAGATTCCTGGCAACCACTAACACAAAGTTATTGGCACCAACTTTTCCTATCTTTCTATCCTTAGATATATCCCATGCTGATTGGTTAATAGTCAGTTCTTAACAACAAGCTGATCCAAAACCACTGTCACTCTTCAGTTTCTTCTGAAAGCAGAACCTCCTCTTCAAGGAAAAATAGTTTGGTTACATAAAACATGATCTTACAGTGGCCATCTTGGCCAGATTAATAACACATTAAAGGAAAAATGCATCTTCGCAGTTATACTTTTGGTATCCTTCAGAGAAAATTGCAGCAGAGCAAAGATTATCAGCTAGTTAACTTCCAGAATACCTGGAAACAGGGCAACAACTAAGAAAGCCAAAAGTCTGGCATCAGAAATCTAATGAGTTCTGGTAATTTATCAGTTTTCTAAATGTCAGATGCCCCACCCACACACAAACACGTCACAACTTCTCTCCTTTTCTTTCTCTTACTCTCCCAGAGACTTAAGAGTAACGCTTGCATGGATCATAGAAACACTGAGGGCATCTTCTGCCACTCATCTCCCTCCACATCACCAAGTGTCCCACCACTTATGCTATTAAGCTGCTGTAATTGTACATTTCTCTTCTCAAGTAAGAAGTCAACAGCCCTGCTACCTGAAACAATGCCTAATTGTTTCAACTAATGCCTGCTTAATATGTCAAGCAAATTATAATGATCATGCAACGCATTAATTTATTTATCTATCTATCTATCTACCTATCTCTCCTTTGTTGACTGGGTTAGTCCCACTAGGCTGGTGGCTTCTTTTCAGTGGAGACCTGAGATTGTATTTATAAAACTTGAGGAAACTTAGCCAGACCATCAGGGAACCTCCCTAATTATTTTTGATAGGTGCAGTGGTATATTTTACATCTGTCTGAGCTAAAACCAACTCAGGCAGATGGCACCTCAGTTTAACATCTCATCCAAAGAATAACACATTAATGAATGCAGCACTACACCCCATGCTACAACAATGAGTAAATATAATCCATGTTGCCTCTGATACAAGAGGTTTAAGGTATCACACAGTGGAAAGTCTAGCTTTGGTAGATTTTTCTTTTTGTGTTTTTTAACCAATTGGTTTTCCTGTGTGTCCTTTTTATGCATTGTTTTATTTGTTAGTTGGCATATTTTGTAGACACCCTAATGTTTATGGATATCATTTGGGTATGACAACCCTGTGTTTCCAAAAGACAAACATTCCTCTTATGCTGAGCTGATGATACCATAAGAAGGCAGAAACATGTATGTCCACAGCTAGAGGTTTGGCTTTATTGGCCTGAAATTGTCCATAAATAGACTTAAAAGTAAAAGAAAAAGTCATGGACATTCAGAATTGCCATTTAGCTGAAACACCTGATATCCTTAAAGGGTAATTTGCACATATCCCATGTTGCTTCTGATACAAGAGGTTTAAGGTATCACACAGTGGAAAGTCTAACTTTGGTAGATTTTTCTTGTTGTGTTTTTTAACCAATTTGTTTTCCCATGTGAATTTTTTACTCATTGTTTTAGACTGACCAGAATACTGAAAAGTATACTCAAAAACGCTATAGCTGTCACTAATTTAACTGCAAAAGCAAATAAAAAAAAACAGACACAACGCATAGAAAACACAGACATTAAATTTCAAATGTAAGAAAAAGGGTAATTCGGCTGGATTTAATACTAGTTAAAGTAACATTGTTACACCCGTGAGAACTATGACCTTTGAAAAATGCTACTAGTAGTGTTGTGCCTTAGAAATGAGATAAATTATCTACTAAAATGTTTAAAACTGCATTCTGTCACTGTGTTACTGCAAAGTAAATTAAGTGCAATATCTTTTTTGGTAACAGAGAGTTGCAAGGACTGACTAAAACAATCTGGTCATGCTGATAAAGTGGTTGAATGTATGTGGGAAGAAAGCTCTTACTAACAAAGCCGTTAAGGTAGTATGCATTCACAGATTTGTGTGGCAGATTAATGAATGCAGTGTGCTGTACAGAGATAAGGGATATACATCCAGTTACTCAGTTAGAAATGCAAACTGTATTTAGGAAGGTAATTAGTCCTCCCGCTAGAATCGTAAATTTAACTTGGTGCATGATAATAGGTAAGGATTTTCCATACTTTAAAGGTTTGAGGAAGTGGGGGGAAGAAGATAGTTCTTTTGATAGGCTGCTCCATTAGTATGGAAAGGGAACCAGTGAGTTAAAAGGCCTAGAGATAAACAGCTGCTTACCTTAGAAAAGGGGGCAATCACCAGTTACAATCACTGAAACGTATGAACCAGCAAATATCACAGCATTGTGTTAGAAAGCCCTAAAGGTACAAGCATTTGTCTAAGAAAGCAATAATAAGAAGGATCTACACATAGCCGGCCTTAGGCATAGGCCAACTAGGCGGCCGCCTAGGGCTCCACTGTAGCAGGGGCACTTTTCCAGTATTTAGTTGGTGTAGGTAGACCAGAATGGGGGCACCAGATGGTGTGGTAGGGGGCACTGTGGAGCCCTTTTGCCTAGGGCACCAGTTGACCTAAGGCCACTCCTGGATCCACATAATCTACAGGTGTATTTCAGCATATATCTACAGCATGACAACCTGCAAGAGCAAAGCCAGTAGAAGAATCTGAGATATGTAATAAAATATTAAATCGCAGCCTGAAAGCTATAGAAAACAGAGAGCAAAAGTGTCTAACAAAACTGAAGAGAGGGGTCAGGTCTATTCTGTGGGTGTGAAATTATTAAGTATGGAAAATGTACAACCTAAGCAGAGTTCTAAACCTTCCATTAAGCTAAATGCCTCAGAAATAAAGAATTCTAGGCAGCAGATGAGTGCCGATATGGAAAACATATTATTAAGAAATAAGCCACTAGTGCAGTGAAACCGAAAGAAATAGTTCCCAAGCAGAGTTCCATAGCCATTCCTGACAGTGTAAGACAAAAACAATAAAGAAAGATTCTAGACAACTAGTGTCTATATGTAAAGGAAAGGTAAAACTGGAAAGAAAATGTGCTGCGAGATACCAATCTTGAGAAGAAAAAGAAGGTGAGAGAGTGGTATGCAGACATACTGAGAACGAGGGAAAACAATGTAAGATGGAATAAAATTAGAAAGCAGTGTATATTAACAGAAAAGATACCCTTAACGAGAACCCTGATGATATTCCTGTTAAACCAAAAATACAGGAACTCTACATAAAAACTTGAAATATTCACTGACCAAGGGACTCCGTTAATGTCCATAATGCACTAAGTGGGCCAAGACTTTAAGGTGAAGCAATTAAAAGTCTCAGTATACCATCCACTAGCAAACTGATGAGAGAAACATTTAAATGAATATTAAAGTTCATGCTTAAAAAAGTTTATACACAATATGGCAAAAACTGGCACCAGCTAATAACATACCTCCTGTTTACCATTACAAAAGTTCCACAAGCCATGGCAAGGGTCAGTCTGTTTATTATTTATCTGTATTTAACAATGTTGGAAGACTGGCCTTTGTACCAATGTTTCAATTGTCCCTATTTTGGAGGAATGCTCCTATTTTCAGGCCTGACTTACCCTTGAACAGGATGTCCTTATCTTTTGAAGTATGTCCTTATTTTCAGGCAAGATTTACCCACTCACACAATTTTCTGACTCCCCTTCATCACATGTGATTTCTGAAGCTGCCAAGTATACAGAAATACACACCACATGAACAAAATACTAGTCACAACAATAATTTATAGAAAGACTCCTACCGTACTTTTCTCTTATTCTGAAACAAACATAAATGATTTTGTATGGTAGAATTTTTTAAAGCATTTCATTAAACTCTTCAGATTTCACAGTATTTTGGTAATGTACTTATCTTTTTCCATTATTTTAGTCACTCTCTGTTTTTAAACATGTTTTTGGGTAGAATCCCTAATTCCCACTGAAGAGGAAAGAGTTATGTGCTGTTTGGTATACATAGTTTATGCTAATTAGATGTCCAGATTTTTAGCTGGATGTTCCTACTTTTCAAGAGCCTTTGTTCCTGTTTCCAATGTCTGGAAGTTGAGTGGTATGCCATAACCCTGATGCATAACCCACAAAAATACATAAAAGTCGCATAGCTTATTTCATAGCACAAAATTACATACAAGTCATATTTTCATTTCATGGCAAAGCATTTGCAACATTTCATTCAGGTGAAAATTATTTAAGTCTTAACAAAGAATACATACAATTATTTACAAATTATGCAGTTCATTGGTAAAGAGTTTATAGTGGGTTCTTCAGGAATATATTCATACATGAGAAAGTTCCACAGTGAGATAAAATGTAATCTGGTGTACATTCAAAATGTAAAGTCTGCACATTGAGTCAGCATAAGTATGTGGTGCTACATGGTTGTGGCATAGTATGAATTCAGAAAAACATAAAGGGATTGAAATTGTAACTAGAGTAAGTGGGCGCTTTAGCTATACAAAGATGCATAGCTTGTAGCAGATAGAGCATGATGTGGATTAGCTGAAAGGAGAACCTAGGAAAAGGGGAAGTTAAAGTGGAGATGAAAGGTAGGTTGCATATGCAGGTGATGGAACTTTACAGATTTTAGCCAGTCTGAAAGTGGGTATTAAGTTAATGTGTGAGGGAATAGGGAATGCGGTGGAATACCTAAGTCCAGTCTTTGTCAATAAAGCATATGCACATCTGTACATCTCTATTTTAGGCCAATGAGCTTCTGTTGAGATAATTTCGGTTTAGTAAGTTGTATGATTGCTACTGGGATCCTGTTCCAATTTGCATAAACAATTTTGCTGACACTTCATCTCCCAAATGCCAGATTGAATGAGGGCCTGTTTTGTACAGGGGCATTATTATATTGGTTTTTGAGTGCACAGTGGGAAAATTTAATTTGTAGATCATAGGAAGAGGCTGTAGTATTCATGGAGGATTTTGTAGGTACAAGTGGAGATGGGAATAGTGGATCTTGCTGAAATATGCAGGTAATCGGCTTTATGAAGAGAGACACAGTGATATTCCTAGTAATGGGCTAGGTTATCTGCCTAGTTAGGGTTGGTATAATGGTTGTTATTTACCTTACATACACAAGGTACAAGGTTTGATTCTCACTTTTGAGGGTAATTGGGTGGGCTTAAAATGGCCCACAAGGGCAGCTATCCTAGTACTAATCTATGAAGCAAAAGACTGCACTGACAGTTGTCCAAACTATGCTAGTATTGTGAAGTGAGGGCACTGGAAGTATGGGTAATCCATACTGCAGTTTGATAATAAGTACATTTTTAGCTATGATTCTTCTGGCTTCAGGGATATGATAGCTAGATGTTAAGCATATGTCTTTAAGGTGGGAGATATTCCTTTCTGACCACAGTTTTGTTGTGAATTTTTGAGGACAGGGTACGGTCAAGAGTTAATTTTGCATATTGGTACTGTTAGACTGACAAAGTTTTCTGGTACGTAAATTTTGGATCCGTAGCACTTAAACTTTATTTGGTTTTCCAAATGTCTTGATGATGGTTTTGCTGCCATTTATTGCCAGTATGTTTTCTTTTCCTAACTAACTGGATGGTATGGTAAAATCTTTCTGCAGGAGAACTGCAGTTCTTGAGTTTATTTACCTGACATTCAAAGGATGATATCATCAATGCAGGGTATGACATCAGAGAACATAGAGAGTTATTATACCCAAGCACCCTCATAGACCATTAGATACTGTCAGGGAACTTAGCAAGAAAAGGGAATCTCATTTAAAGGTGTTATAGAACATCATACCAAATGAAATAATTGGCTGAAACTGGTAATGTTCATAGTACAGGAATACACAAGAAGGAGCCAAGCTGCAAACACAAGTGGTATATAACAAAGATGCAAGGGCCAGGGAATTTAAAGCTGGGGATCAGTTGTTAATCATGGTCTCCTCACTAGAAAAAATGTTTTGGTTAAATGTCAGAGTCCATATGAAATATTAGAAGAGTTAAATAAGCTGAACGGTAAGGAGCATAGAAGTGTTTTCAGAGCTACCAGACAGAACTAACCCAATTCAACATCAAACTCAAACATCTCCAGCAAAAAGGTTAATTTTTAACCTTAGAGAATGCCAACTTCACAAAAAAGTCTGTAACATGAAGTACTAAAGAAAATGACTGAAATAAGAATAATAGAGGAGTCAAAAACTGAGGGCTACAGCCACATAGCATTAGCTCCAAAACCTAATGAAACAGGATTTTAAGTGATTTTCAGAGGCTGAACAGCATTTCAGCCATTGACAGTTATCCAGTGCATAGAAATGAAGAAACATAAGAAAGTCTGCAGAAGACAAGAAGTGCATTAAGTGAGCTACAGCCAGTGAAAAGCATGAAAGCTGTGTGTTTCAACCTACCACATGTGGGCATAAAGGTCATCCAGTGGATATAAAACTGATGGTTTCAAAGTGTGAAATAGAGCGTAATGTGGCAGAACCCACCAAATGATGCCCAAATGTTTGTAAGTATGACTGGAAATAGTATATTTAGAATAAGTATATTGAATTTATTGTAATTAAAACAGTCTCATTGTAAGTAGGAATGTTTCTTTGTCATACACAATGACTTTATTGTGCAACCGTCACTATCTATATGTGACAGATGTACAAGTAATCAGCCAAATTGGAGGCCTCCCTGTCACACAACCTGTGAGTAACACACACCACCACTGCATCCAACAAAAGTAAATATTAATCTATTATACACTAATGCCATTAAAATGTCCCTGTTTAAGCATCCAAGACCTAGTGAATCTAGTTCTCAGTGTAAATCAAACACTACAACATTTACTAACACTAGCACAGTAAAGGATCACCAGGTAATTAAACACTTAAAAACTAATGCACCTAAACTTCCTTCTAACAAACATAGGGTAGTGATTGCTGCATCTATTGTCAGACCCAGTGACTAAACTCTCACAAGGTTGAACAAAGAGTGGGTGACAGTGAGTCGCCTTTCAGGAGTCAAGAACTCTGACAAATCAAAGGCCCTAAAGACCCTTATTAAAACGCATATGATTATAACATGGTAGTGGTCCATGTGGGGTGAATGGCCTGATATTTAAAACCCTGAGGCATAGGCAGAGAGAGACACAACAGCTCTCCATGCATGTCACAAAGGCGGGTAAAACCCTGGTTTTGAACAGATTCCTTCCTTTTAGATGAGATCACAGTACAGGGAAAAGAAGAGTGGCTTTAAGAACTGGATGCACAATGTGTGTCAGTCTAGGGGGATACAGACTGTGTTAGCATGGCTGAGGATGCTGTGCAGTTACTCATGTCTTGCAAGGGTGTTTTGCAACTTATTCATGGCCTTCAAGTTACTGACTAAATCCTTTACTGTCTCATTGTTCCATTGTTACAGAGTCCATGTAATGGATCTCCCAAACTAACAAAAGAAACTTATGTACCTGACCATATTGAGGAGGCACTGCTCAGTGCCAGGAGTCTAAATAACAAATTGTCTAATTTTGAGGCCTTGCTGCATTTGTGGCACATACAGATGTGTATCATCACACAACCTTTTTTGTTTTAAAAATCCAGAAAGCACTCCTTCCATTCCTTGCTTTTCAGCTCAATGGCAACTCTGGTGGAGTGTTCACATTTAGTAAAGGTCACATCACTTCTAAGCAGATACATAGAAACCAAGAACAAACAAACTAAATGAGACGCAAATGAGACCAACTATCAGATCATATTACAAGACTCCCTCTGTGTGCCCAGTAAACAATTTTAGGTTCCTAAATACACTGGATGAATTTGAATTTAACAGAAATTCCATTATCCTAGGATACTTTAACAACCCAGTGATAAACTGGTATACCTATTCCTCAGTTGTATGTTACGTCCAAAAATCTTTTGATTTCATAAATAAAAACTCCCTGGATCAAATTGTCAAGGACCCCACTAGAGAACAAAATATTCCTGGCCTGGTCCTTACCAGCATCACATCGATATCAACTATCCTCATTACTCCCTCTCCAGTTAAATTTGATCACAAACTGGAAACCTTTTCCTTTAAAATCTCCAAACAATTAAATGAAAACTTCACAAAGTTCACAGACTTCTATAATTCTACACTAAAGTCTCTAAATTCAAGTTTAACTGTAGTACTCAAGATACTGACACAGCAAGTAGTAACACAAACAAAGTCTATGTGCACCTGGATAAATGCATTGACCTGGCAGAACCTATCAGGCCCAAACAAAATGATAAGTTTAAAAGTAAACCAACCTAGTGACTCACCTGAATAAATAAGAAATACAATAAAAAGATTATCCAACTATATAGCAAAACAAAATAAAAACCTCAAATCAAGGATAACATAAAAAAGTTATCAGAAGCACTATGAAACACCACCAGGAAAACAAATGCATTCCATGAACTCAGACTACCATTCGATGCTAAAGACAGTTACAAACCCTTCTTTAGCTACATTAGGAAACCAAGGAGTAACACCCATCCTTCCAAGGTTTAAATCAGATGCATAAGGGAAGAGGAGAACGTCTGCTTCTCTCAATGACAGTCACAGCTGCACTTGTGGTGGTTAGGAAACTTGGAATCAATAACATGAATATTGAAGGCAAGTGTGGCTCAGGTGTAAGCGGCAAAGTTTGTCCAAGAATCAGACCTAAAAGGAGACTGAAATCCCTGGTGTGGAGTGTTTTATCCAGGGCAAGTTGTAGCAGTCTTTTCTGATTTGTGCAAAGTGAAATTAAGACAAGAGAAACCAAGTAACAGCTGTGAATCTACGCAGTGAAGAAATGTATGACAAAGTGCCATATTCCTCTTTGTGATGCACATAAAATTAGCAAGGATGATAATTAACATTGTTGTTCAAATCCAGAAGTTTACATATGTTTGTGTGGTCAGGAGACAGGAGCTGCAGGATGGCACAGCTGCTTACTAATTTGTCTCTGGTGGTATATCATTTCTGAACTTAAATGATACATAATTCACCCATTCTAAATTCTTTTGATGTCTGAGTTGCAGGAACACCCTCCACCCCCTACCCCCACCCCCATGAAGTACAGCACAGACCTGCCTTGCATAGATCCACACAAGCTGATGCTATTTTTTTATGTTTTGTTACAGATGAAGTGCAGGAGACAGCTTTCTTTATCTGACACTCAGATCACTGGCAAAATGCATTTGAAATAGTGACAAAGGACTAAGCTACACAGATGTAAGACAAACTGCAAAGCAGTTTTGAAGTGATATTATTCACTGGCCTGCTGCAGTTTTCCTTTCTGTTAGACCATGTCTTCAGAGAGAATCATACCTAATGGATCATTATTCAATTGAATGTGATTTAACTGAACTTGGATTGCCAAGGCCATTTTTATCAAAGTTCACTATGAGTGCAGCCATAATTACACTACTTAGGTGGTGCAAACAATTCTGCTCTTTTTTTCAAAATTTTAAAGTTTTTTTCAGTAACACATGATATTTGATTTTCATATTTCATATTACTTTTTATTTCTGGCAGTCGTGTCCTGATAATGTGTTGTGGAAGCAGGGTACTTCATTTCTGAGAAGTTTGCTCTGTCCTCATGGTTATGTAACATGCAATTAGTATGTGGGAGTAAAGGCTGGAGGGGACCTTACAAAACATTTCTTTTTACACGGTGTTTGATGTGTATTTCTGCATTTTAGTTTTGTTTACAATGGTTTCAGGTTTACTTGTGTCTACTAATTGACATTAATTGCTTTAAATTATTAACTCATTCTCTCCAGTGCAGCTCTTTTGAGTGTATACCTTAACTTCCAGTGGGTGTGGCTTCAGCCTTTAAAAAAAATAAAGTTATCATCTTACATTTCTAACAAATACTCGTTGACAATGATCATATATCAATACATTTGTGTTTACCATCATGTATGCTTCAATATTAAATATTCTGATACCTTGTATGTAGCATGGTTTTGGAATTAATGCAAATATAAACAAGCAATATTTGACCCCTAGAGGTGCAGTAGGAGGTAACCGCAGAAACGCCTGGAGGTGCACTCAGCTGTAATGGAGACAATATGGTCAAAATAACAAGTTTTTAACCAATATTAACAGTCAGCTGTCGCCATCTTGAATCAGTTTACTATCACAATCTAGAAACCCACAATCTTGAAACTCATAATCCTGAGACCATAATATGGAAAGACCCAAATACTGAAAAGAAAATGTCTATAAAATCTCAAATACCAAATCCCCTACCATTATGAACCCTAAAAACAGTGCTATCCTAAGTACTGAAGGGGTGTGACCCCAGGAATGAGGGCTAATGTGTCATGCAGGGGAGCTAGTTTAGGAGTTTGATACTGTGGCCTTCAGCATTTTGGTCTTTCGATATTATGATCTCAGGATTATGTGTTTCAAGACTGGGGATTTCAAAACTGTGACAGCACACCATATATATACTGTATAGATATATATGTATACACAAATACACTCACATAAATATCAGTGTGTGTGTGTGTGTGTGTGTGTGTGTGTGTGTGTGTGTGTGTGTGTGTGTGTGTGTGTGTGTGTGTGTTTGTATATATGGTTCCCATTAATTTGGTTAAATGGTATTAATGCTGACTAGCCTTTCTGTCTGCCTAATTTGGTCAACAGAAAAGTTACCAATAGTGGGTCATGATTAATGTAATAATGGTTTTGGGGAAACATACCCTTTTCACAGTATTGTGCAATTTCAGTGTTAGCATATCTCAACATGGCGGGCAAAAGTCAGGCTGCTATCAACCTGGGTGCCCAAATCCCTCACAACCGATTGAGTGCTTAGGACATTGTTACTAATGTGATAATTTGTGTGGATGCCACTATCCCCAAAGGGGATGATAATGCATTTTTTGATATTCTGCTTGAGGCTATGTTTCTGGCACCAGTCTTTTTTCTGAGTGAGATCCTTTTGGAGGATGTCCACATTACTAGGGGAACTGATGACGGCACCAAGCTTGCAGTCATCTGCAAACTTGGTCAGCCATAGCCCAATAGTTTTGGCCTGCACCTCAGCAAAGTATGACCCAAATAACCGAGTCCCAAGACCGAAGTTTCAGCAAGATCGGAAAATTAAATTCTGCCAGCAAACCAACTTTAAGAAGACAACAGCAATAGGGTGGGTGGGAGAAAAAAGTTTCAGCAAGATCAGAAAACTAAATTCTGCCAGCAAATATATAAATAATTCAGTCAAGCAAAAATAAAGACAGTGCAGAACTCTGAACAGTTAAAGTGAACACGTTAAAGTGCCAAAAATATACTTATCAGTTCTATATTTCCAGATTGTTTGAGAAGCATTCTCAGTCAGAAAACAAGGAGATTCCAGCAATGATATGCAGGAATTTACAAAATGGCAATATTTTTATATCAGCAAGACAGTAGCCAAGCATTGAGACAATCAGATAACACAAAAGCTGTTAGACCAGTTTTACCAACTTTAAGAACACAGCATCAATAGGCTGGGGGTGGGAGAAAAAAGTTTCAGCAAGATCAGAAAACTAAATTCTGACAGCAAATATATAAATATTTCAGTCAAGCAAAAATAAAGACAGTGCAGTACTCTGAACGTAAAGTGCCACAAAATGTACTTATCAGCTCTATATTTCCAGATTGTTTGAGAAGTACTCTCAGTCAGAACACAAGGAGATTCAAGATATGCAGGAATTTACAAAATGGTAATATTTTTATACCAGCAAGACAGAAGCCAAACCTTGAGACAATCAGATAACACAAAAGATGTTAGACCAGTTTTACCAACTTTAAGAACACAACAGCAATGGGTGAGAGAAAAAAGTTTCAGCAAGGTCAGAAAACTAAATTTTGCCAGCAGGAATAAGAATATTAAGGGGCACATTTCACTGCATGGAGATATGGAGGAACTTCTCCATGAAACAAAATATTTTTTAAAAGTGAATATCTGCTTTAACTTAAAATTGTATTTATACACATGATTCTAGCCTACTTGTTTTACAAATTGAAATCCCCTCCTGATTTCTTCAGAGGCTTCCAGCAGGGTTCTGACCCTATTCACTTACTTTACTTGCCCCTGCATGCACACTAGTACCCATCTTTCTACCCCTTTTAATTATTATAGAAAAAGAAAGGAACTGCACCTCCATCTCCCACAGTGTAGCAGACAAATCCTTACTATTCCCCTGATCCTTAGAGTTGCCATTCAAAGATTAGATTCCCCTATGAACAAGTTTTTCCTTTTCTTGTGGGGCATCACACAATCTTTCTGTTGGTCTGTGTTTGCAGAGGATCCTAGTATCCTTCTTGGTATTCACATGCGATGCCTTCACATTGTAGCAGCCTATCCACATGTGGTCAGCTTATTCTGTCATTTTTTCCATTAATATGAGAACACAGTTTGAATGCTAGCTGTGCTCATTTGACTAACTTTGCATGAGGTATTAATTAACGGTGATGTTTCTTCAACATTTACTGTTTTCTGTATAATATATATGAAAAATAATGATTCATTACAAATTCATGCCACACTGACTAGATGCTGTGAACTATAATAACTTTGTTTAAATAGCAGTCATTTGTTTTTAAACTAGATTTGAAGAAGCTAAATAGAGAGATGTCTTTGGTGTGCCTTTCTGTGTTTGATTGATTGACGTTGGGCCTCCCAGTTTCTTAAAATCTTTATCAAATATATATCAAAGCTTTAAAATAGCTATGAAAATCATAGCTATGACAAACTTATTTTTATTTGCTGCCTGTGCATTTCCTGTATTCCATTATCTTCGCTATAATGCATTGTTCCCCACCCCATTCATTGTGTTTATATACAAACACAGAAATTATTTGTGGTACCTCCATACATTACTGACACGCAGTTGTTAAATCCCTGTGGATTGTCTCTGATATTAAGAACTCTAATCCTCATAATATTTAAAATATTTTATATGAATACAGAAAGTAAAATCTGTTGATCGTTTTTATTACTCCTCCAAGCATGCTAGATGTGTCCCAGAATGCCATCTACATAGGACAGAAAGCATAATGACTTGGATGGCATTTTGATTGTTTTTAATGATGAATAATATATACTCGCTGTCACAATGACTGCTGTTCTATTTGTGGATTTTATCCATGCTTTTTTTCAGTTATCATGCTCTACTCCGTTTTAAACTGTGTGGTCTTCATATGATGTCTTTGCCTGCTTCAGTAACATTCTCTTTCGCAGAGATACTGAAGAAATAAAATAAAGAACATATTTCATGTTATAACCTTCACCACCATGGTGTTCTGCAAACCCGTTTCCCTGACTTGGATTTCAGTGACCCATATGCCCTTGTTAATGGCAGTGACCTGGTCATTAGTCATTGTGGAACCTGGTTCTGTTAATTCTGAACAAACAAAAATAATATTTGTAAGAAACTTGAAGAATATGCCCCACCAAAGAAGACAATGCTTTTGATGAGGTTGCTGGACCATCTGCAGTTTCACCTGCCATGTCCTCTTCAAAGACATATGTCCTGAGATTGTTCAGCCTTTCACATATCTGGGCCTCTTTCTCGGTCATGCAGTATCATCTAAGCAGCTTTTTAACTGGTATTTAACCTGAATACATCCTGAATATCATACTGGACTCTGAATCAAGGGAAGTCATTAGGCACTGAATCTCGATTATCACGTCAGGCTTCCATTAACTGCTAACACATACATTCCTATCTCACACAGAATTATAGTCAATTTACAGCAGTCTGGTACCACTTACACTACTCACTCCAATGGTGAATGTAAATGCTCTGCACTTGACACGGTTATTTCGCGTCCTGTGTAGAAGCAAAAGATTAGCATATTTTGCTCATTATCCTATAAACTATTTAGCATGGATTCCTGTCTTCACTGCAGTGCAGGGTATCTAAACATGAGGTTACTGAGTCACTACAGTTTTGTGATACCTTCGAGTCTCTTACTTCACTCATGGCAATACCCAGAAGCACAGCTATCTGGGTTGACAGATCCTTTTTTGGCTCTTGCTTTTGATATCTGAAGTACGTCCCCCTAACTGTCACAGAGACTCTGGATATTAAAACTCATAAAGGCATACCATGAATACACTTTCCAACTGGGATAAATACAAATGCTTAAACCATAATTCTGTTATTTTAAAACGTTTCTTTTATTAACATTGTGCATACAGTAGCAATACATGTTTGCCTTTATTCTATGGTATGTAGGAATGTCTTACTTTGTTATTCCATGATATATGTATTTATATTTATATATATATATTTACACACACACACACACACACACACACACACACACACACACACACACACACACACACACACACACACACACACACACACACACACACACACACACACACACACACACACACACACACATTTTTAATAAATATTATGACTTAAATATATTTTGTTTCCGTAAAAGTCTAACTAATAAGTAAATACATAAACTTAATTAACAAAAAAGGCATATTCATCACAACAAACAAGATAATTTTTGTTTAATTGGTGACAAAGACTTTTGCTATAGAGAAAAGAATGGCTGGATCATTTGAGATGTTCACAACCAAAGTAACAGGTTCAAAACTAGGATTGTACTTTGCAACAAAAATCGGATAAACTCTGATAACAATATATTGTTTCATCTGTACAGTAACTGGAAAGAATGGATATTATTATTAATGTCAGGCTGACTGTAACTATTGTAGTTACATAACATGTTATATATAATATTCTATGTAAGTTTCATAATATTATTTGAAAAAAAAAAATAGGATTGTCTCTATAGCAACTTTATCCAAGCTCATCAAAGTTTGTATCTGCACATTCAGCCAAAACTTCTAACAGGGTGCATCTGACATGAAAACTTATATAAGAACTAAAATGGTACAGTATGTCTCGCCCTCAATCCCACATGCAAATGTTCAGCTTGGTGGTCTGTTTCCAACATAGAACTACAGGTAACTACTAATTCTTACCTGCTTTGGCTGCTGATATCTGCACTGTGACTGGTAGCAGAAGGACACATAGTCATCTGTAACAGTGATTAACAGGAGGAAGGAATGAAATGTCACCTGGTGACAGCCATATAGACCATATTCTGTCCACTGGGCGACATTTTGTATAATTAGAATTTAGTGTGGGAGGGAGTTGGGTCTGTAACCAATTTGTAATGTACTGACTCATCCGCATTTCACCACTGATATGCATCATTCCTTTTCACACTAAAACCTTCAAAGCATACAACCCTCTGTTACTAATACCATAACATATCCAAGATGGCAACAGACGAGAACTAATTTTGGTTGAAAACTTTTTATTTTGGCACTATTGTTTCCATTAATAATTTAAGAAGACGATATTTGTTTATAATTGTTTAATTTCAGGAAAGTTGCCAGAAAAATAAATCATATGCTGAAACTGAAATGGCCAATAAGACACTTGTAACATAAAACAAAAAACAACAAAAAAGTCCACAACCAGATATAAAAATGAGAGCCGTTTATTGAAAACTTTCCAGTAAAATTTAAACAACTAAGAGCTTTCACCTTGTAAACCACCAGGCTTCTTCAGAGTCATTTAAGCAATAACTTGATTTCATTCATATATAAAACTTACCAAAAGAGGCAACCAATTAATCACAGGTATTAATTAAGGTTAATTAAATTTAAAAGATATACACATCATATTTCTTAGCATAACGAGTAATATGTCAAAACTAGACAACAATTTAAAAATATTTTTTACAAAATTATACTTTTATCACTTGTCCTTAATGAACAAAAGCATTTTTACTTCCTATTCAAAGGGCTGTGAAACCTACAAAAATGATTCACATTTGATATACACTGAAGAGCATATTTTGAGCCACCAACCATAAGAGGCAAGTTGTATAAGTGTACTCAAATATTCAATTTTTGTTATATCAGTCAACAAGAAGAAATTATGAAATCTGATCTGATTTTAACTTCAGAAATGGTTTAACTGATATATGGTCATTAAATCCAAGTGTTGCCATTGCATTCAAATGTAATTGCTACCTGGACTCCTTGGCTTCAGCCAATGTTTTTGCATCCCCACCCATCTCTTTGAATGGTACCCTATGTATGATGAAAAAAATGAACTTTCTGAAATTGGGGCACTTGGCACTGTGGACATAAGGAGTATTATGTAAATCTTTGTTCTTAATTGCCCTTAGATGTTCCCCTATCCTGTCCTTTAATTTACGTATGGTTTTACCCACATAAAATCCAGGACAGGAGGTACATGTGGCTACGTATACCACCATACTTGAATTACAATTGCATCTTCCTGGACAATTCAGGGTAAACTTACTATTAGTGACAAACATAGATCATTGATGTACTTACATGTTCTACATGTCCCGCATTTGGACATGATGCACCTAGTAATATTATTTCTTGTGGAATTATTGCGGATATCCAATGTAGGATATCTTCCAGTATAGCTGTATTATCACCAGGAGGAATGTAAAGAATAGTAATACATATTTGTTTATAATTGTTTAATTTCAGGAAAGTTGCCAGAAAAAGAAATCATATGCTGAGACTGTTAAGGAAACTGCAGGGAAAGCGATAAGAGATGAACAAAAGAAAGAAAATGTCAACAATCAATGGAAAGTTGTGGTAAAAATTTAGAACAAAGAATGCATTTAATGGATTAGGAGATACTGTATTATATATCAAAAACATAATTTCTAATATGGAAACATTCAGAAATAGAATCCAAAAAAAAATACCTTTTCACTAAAAAGAAAAAGCTTTTAATGATTCCTGTCAAAAAGAAGCACTAAAAAATCTCAGCAGTTTCAAGAACTTTTATTTTTTTATTTATCTTTTTGTTGACCAGGTTAGTCCCACTAGGCTACTAGTCTCTTTTCAGGGGAGGCCCAATGTGACATTTATATTATTAAGGGAAATTTGCCAACGGAGTTTGGGAATTTCCCCTACTCTTTTTGAGTGGGGAAGCCTTTCATTGTTACACTTCCTGCTTCCATTCTGTGCATAGTGATAGCCAGGAGAAGCAGGACGAAAGATGGTAAGTGTGTGAGGAGGTGGAGATGAGTTGTTCTTTTCAGAGAGAAGAGAAATGGATAGTTCAAGTGACCTGGAATAGTCAAATGCTTTGTATGGTGAGAAGGATGAATCAGTAAGCAGCATGAAGGAGGAGAAAGCAGTTGTGCCTTCAGGAAAGGAGTTTGTGAGAAGCAAAAGGGAGGATATGCACGGAGATGAAAAGTGGACAGTGGTCAAACCTTCTCAAAACTCCAAGATTGTTTTCCAAGAAAAGCTGTTTGAAGGAGTGAGCGAGAACCAAGATGGATGTATTACAGCAACGCTACAGTTGTAAAGGTTGCAGGATGTTTTTTTCAGGAATGGTTGGTGTAGAGTAAACCAGACATTGAGGGAGTGCTTTCCTGGAGAGATATAATTGACATAACACAAGAAGAAGCGGAAGAAGGAGGGAAGGGGAAAAGAAATTGCATGCGGAGGTGGTAAAAGCGGGAGAAAGAAGACAAGAAAAGAAGATAGAATGCAGAAAAAGAAGTACTTAGTAAGAATTAGTAGCAAAATAGAAAAACAGCATTGGGCACATCTCCATAAGAGGTAAGAGCATGTATTCATATTAATAAAGGCACATTTGTTACATTATATTTGAATCTGAACAATGTATGGAAAAGTTTTTAGAACAGTATGAAAAAAGAAAAACTGTATCCCATGGAATTTATATGTGTTTCAAGTATTTAACTGAGAATCACAAATGAAAATCTATGAAAACACTGAAAGAATAACATAAGACTGTGTGTGAAGAGGTGATGGACGTAACTAAAATTTATGATAATAGAGGTTTAAGGACTTGGAGGTGAGTATACTGTGTTGTGTAATGGAAAAGGAACAAATATTCATATTCCAAGTATGATAAACGTAGATGGAAATGTAGATGGAAACAAAGGCACAGTGAAATATTGGGTGAACAAAAAAACTTTTTTTTCCTGTGGGAAAAGTGACCATTTAATCAATAATAGTGATAAAAGGACATGTTTTATTTGTGGCAAAATAGGTCATGATGCAAAAAATGTCAATTGAAATGTTTTAAATGTGAAAAAATAGGGCATTTATGAATGAAATGTACTGAAAATAAGTGGTCAAAGAAGAAGAGATTGAACAAGAGCTAGAAGAAGAAGAAGAAGACATAGAACAAATACAGGAAAAAGAGCAGAATGAACAGGTAACAGTAGAAACCACTGGAATAGGTAAATGGAAAAAGGAAGGAAAAAGGGAACAAGAGACTGTCAAAAATAAATTAAGAAGGAGAAGAAAATTGGAGAATAGTAAAAGGGAAAAAAGTGCCATTGGAAATAGGGTAAAAGAGATGAAAAGAAATTCAGAGGCTTGTGTATGAAGGAAAATAAAAAGGTAAAAGATGAAAAGGGAATTAAAGTAAAAAATGAGAAAATAAATATGTGAAGACTTGAGAGTGTTAGCAATAAATGTGAACAGTATAAAGAATGCAACATGAAGAATAGGTGTATGGACATGTGATCATTCTAGAGGATGTAAGAATATTAACAGAAAAGGAGAGATTACAAACAGGAAAATTAATGGTGACTAAGATCATTTGGAATATAGGAAAACAAACATGTTCAGGTATAAGAATATCATGCAGGAATATTTCAGAAATTATGTTAGTAGTGATCACTAGAGTAGCCATAGTAGCCATAGTACATTTAAGATGGAAAGGACATGTTTATAGAATTATAGCAGTTTATGCATATGTGATAATGAAAAAAAGAGAGGGTATATTTAACAAGATTTTAGATTATGTAAGTGTGAATATGGATTTAATATTTGTGGATGATTTCAATTGTGATTTGAAAAAAAATAGAAAAAGGGGGAAGATGTGAAAATAATGTTAGAAGTGATTAGGAGTGGAAAATTATGAATTTGGGATAGTGAACAGTGGACATACAGAAGTAATCTGAGAAGTGAGATAGATTGTTTTATAATTTCTGAAATGCTGGGAGAAGTGTCTGACATAGATGTGGAATCACATCTCAGTGTAAAATTATGTCAAAAGTTTAAAGACATTGTAAGAATGGATAAAATATACATGGTTTTCAGATCATTTGGCCATACGGTTAGAGATACAAGAAAGAAACAGATATATAAAAATTGGTAAAGGGATTTAAAGCATAAATGAGGATGAGTTACATGAGGAAGAGGTAGATCTGATCAGACAAATGTGGAAGGATCATGTGGGATGAAAGTATTTTACAAAGGTTGGACATTTTGGTGGATACATTTGAAAGATAAATATAAAAAATGTTATATGAAATGGCAAGGCATAAAATGAAAAGAGGAAAAGAATAATTATAAAGAAGAAATTAATAGTGTATTTACAGATTTAGTAAGGAATAAGAAAGAATATT
This sequence comes from Protopterus annectens, assembly GCF_019279795.1. Lineage (NCBI taxonomy): Eukaryota > Metazoa > Chordata > Ceratodontiformes > Protopteridae > Protopterus > Protopterus annectens. The sequence continues at coordinate 14,810,682 of NC_056728.1, forward strand.
TTGAAATAAAAAAATATATGATGTGAATCAATACAATATTAAAACATTTTTGTTTAAACAAAGGTATTTTTTTACAGGAAAAAAAGGCAAGAAGAGAAATAAGAACAGCCCAACAGGAAATACTGATGTAGTGAAAGAATATATATATATATATATATATATATATATATATATATATATATAAAGTCTTTTAAAGAAAGTAAAATAAAAAGGAAACAAAATGGAAATTAAAAAAATAACAGAACAAAACTATAAAGAATTGGAAATAGAATTTACTATGGAAGAAATGAATAATACGTTAAGGTTAACGAATGTAGAATCAGCAACATGACCAGGCAGGAGAGAATATCATATATATAAAAATATGTCAGCGTATCAAAATAAGTATTTTTGTAGAGATGCTAAATGAATGGTTTGTTGAAGGTTTTTGTCAAAAGAAATATGTGTCAGAGTAATGAAATTCATATAAAAAAGGGAGAAAAAGCAGACGCAAGAAATTGGAAACCAATAGTTCTTAATAATACTTATTATAAGATTTTTATGAAAATAATACAAAAAAGACTGCAAGATAAAATAAATAAAATATTAGAAGACACAAGATTTAGTAGAAAGGGAAAAGAAAGTCAAGAACTATTAATGATAGTAAGAGAAATTGTGGATGATATTACAAATAGTAAATGGAAGTAAAAATGATGGTAGGCAACTTAAAGTATTCAATAAGATATGAAAGATATTTTACACAGCATGTGAAAAGAATAAAGTAAAAGTATTAATGAATGGATGGCTAAGTCAAAAAATAGATATAAAAATGGTACAAGACAGGGTTGTTCAGTGAGTAGCACCTTATTTTCATTAGTTATAAATGTGGTTGCTAGTAAAATAAATACTGTATTAAAAGTAGCAGAAAACTGGATGATAGAAGGAATTACAGTACCCAATAATGTTTACATATGCAGATGATATAATAGTAGTGACAAAGAGTCGATGAAGGGAACTATTAAGCATCTAAATGAATACCTAGAGGCCATAGGTATGAATATAAATACTAATAAGGGTAAAGGATTAGAAGAAGAAGGTAAGAGAGGGAATATTCAGTTTAACAGGAAGGAAATAAAAATATTAGGTATAACATTTGAGAATGAAATGGTAAAAACAGCAATGGGAAGAAATGAAGAAATATAAGTTCATTTTGGAAGACTTATAAACTGTCATACAGAAGGAAGGTGTATTTACTGAACTCTGTGTTATTGGGAAAAACAGCATAATTAGCAAATGCGTTTATGATTCCAACAAAGAAAATAAATAAATAATGACAATTGTATTTGCATTAATATGGGGATCAAGACTAAATCTAGTGCAAAGAGGAATTTAATGTGCTAAAGAAGAAGAAGGAGGGTTTAATAAACCCAGTGATTTATACATTATCATTAAATTTACATAATATGTTGAGAGTAAAATGGACCATTAATAAGTGCAATAATGAAAGAAAATAAAAATATGGTGTAAGTTGAGTAAATATAAAAGAAAGAAAGAAGGCATGAATGAGGAAATGAAAAGGTAACAAGACAAATTAATATTGTGGAAAGTAAAGATAAGGGGTATAGAAGAAAATAGAAATGATGGTATTTAAATATAATAAATAAATATTATTGCATTTATCCGTGGAAAGAACTGAGGAAGAAAAAAATCAAAGTAATAAAAATTATAATAGATTGGTGTATAAAATATGTCGAATGCAAAAATTTTGTATGGCGATTATCAATATTGATTATAAAAGTGAATATGCCATACAAAAGAATAGAAGAAAGACTGTGTAATCATTGTGAAGAAGGTGATACAGCAGAATATGTGGGTTTTTTTAGAATGAAAGGGTGAAGAAACTATGGGGAAAGGTATATGAAGGCAGCATTTTGGAAGGAATTAGGACAGCAGGATATACAAATATGGACATGTTGGAATATGGATATTATAAAGAGAAAGGAAAGGAAGAAGTAAAGAAAACTGATATAAGGATGGTTTACATTATATGGACAACATGGAATTAATGACTGAATGAGATTAAGTTTAATGGGAAATGGATATTTGCAGAAATACTGAAAAATAAGATTTTGGTTATGGGGAGATGGGTGGTGTTATAAAATGCATGCATAGGAAGAGAATTGGATATTTACATAAAGCCATCTAAATAAAAAAAATAAAAAAATTGTAAATAATAGTGTATAGCATGTAAATAATGTAACTGTTGTAGATAATGTATTTAATAAAAGACCCCATACTTGTTAGGAGACTACTTCATCCAATCTTAGTGCAATGGTGGCTGGGAGAACAGCACTCAGTGAAATCCAAGATGACAACACAGATGTATATGTCAGTGCAGTGTTTGAGGCTCTACATGATTCTGAAGAGCTGTTTCAGCAAAATTAGTTTGTTTCTTCAGAAGCAAATATTCAAGACAGAGATGAATGTTTCATTACAACTCTTCATTCAAGGGTTTGTGAGATGACATTTTGGGTGAACTGCTGCAGAGCAAGACAAATAGTGGAAATTATGTTTATGTTTCTTGGAGTGAAATCATGGATAAAGTCCAGTTGAAGGAATTGGAAGCCATTTTAAAAGATGATTGCCAGAAAAAGAATCCATATGCCAAGACTGTTAAAGAAGCTGCAGGGAATGTGATAAGAGATGAACAGAGGAAAGGAAGTCTCAACAATCAAAGGAAATTTGTGGTAGGAATTTAGAACAAAGAAGAAAAAGAAATGGACAAGTATGCCATTTTGGGATAATTTAAAGGTCTCATTGGGAGCAAAGGCTCATGAGGTTTATTCTTATTCATAAAGAGACATTTTGTGACATTATTTTTGAGACTGGTTCTATTCTGGATTTTTGGGGGAGTATGAAAAAGAAGAACTGCAATTCATGGAATGGATGTAGTTTAAGAATTTCACAAAGAAATGAAAAAGAACATGTTCAGTTTCAAAGTTAAGTTGAAAAAGAAACTTTATGGAGATATTTTAGTAAAGTTTATAAATAATTTATGACATTAGCAAAGAGCATGATAACAGAGGATTATGGACTGGTGGATGGAACTGTTATATTGTACTGAAACTGGAGAAAGAAAAAAATGTTCTAATCCATAGTATGATAAAAGCTTAACAGGAGTGTTATAAAATATTGGTGACAACCTAAAATGTGTTTTTCCCTGTGGAAAAAAGGATCATTTGATAAGTTACTGTGATAAGGGCAAATGTTATATTTGTGGGGAAATATGTCATGATGCAAAAAAGTGTGAATTGACATGTTATGAATGTAGCAAAATTGGGCATTTATGGATGTATTGCAATCTAGAGAAAAAGGAAGAAGAACAAAACAAAAGTGAGTATAGTATACAGATAAAAGAAATGGTCTCAATAAATGATAAAGAGGAAGTAGGGAAGCAATATCAGGTTAAGATAATGATAAAGAGAAAAATGAAACAGAAGACATTATAGAAGATGTTTCTGAAATAACTGATAAAGAAAATATAAACTAGAAACAGTGAAAGAGAAAAAGAAGTCTATTGACAAAAGAGTAAGAAACAGAAAAAAATAAAGTTTAAAGGGATAAGTGTAAAAGAAAAAAGAAAGGAAATGGATAATGAGAAAAATACTTAAAATCTGGTAAGCTACAACAGCTACATAATGAACATTTTAGAGTTCTTTCAGTAAATGTAAATAGTATTAAAATAAAAGTAGAAGAACAGACATCCTAAACTGGTGTAGTAGGTGTGATGTTGATGTAATAATTTTGGAAGATGTTAAATTTTTGGCAGATTAAGGGAGATTACAAACACATTTTGGGAAGAAGATACAATATGCAACCAAGGAAAAGATTTGTGTTCTGGCATTGTTGTTCTTTGTAGGAAGCTAGTGAAAGTATTGAATAAAAGATTGGTAATGATGGCAATATTGATTATTGTAGAGCTCAGAAGGCTTAAACAGGTTTATAGAATTATAGCATGTATGCCTATGTTACAAGTAAGGACAGAACAAATTTACTTAATAAAATTCTGGATTGTGATGTAATTAATTTGAATATAATATTAACAGGAGATGTAATTGTGATTTCAGAGGGAAAAGAAGGGAAGAAATGATGTTAAGAAAATAGTTTAAGTTAAAAAATGTGGCAATTTAAATTTAAATTTATCGGACAAAAATGGAAAGAAAATAAGTATGTAATTATGGAAGGATCACATTTCCACTATAGTGTCTTATAATAACTGGTCCAAGTGATAGCAAACTTTTATCATTATTGAAGTGGCACCTTGCCCACATGAGCAAAAATGAGAAAAATGATTTGTGGATGGTTGCATGGATGGATGGATGGTTGGATAAAAAAATCTTTTTTTTTTTTAGGATGGCAGTTAAAAATAAGAAAAACAGAAAACAATGTGTATAAATGCTTTAAAGGATTTGGAAAGGAAATATACAAATATTATGTGATAGACTGGAGAATTTATGAAAAGAAACAAGAGAAATTTAAATAATTATTATATAAGCAAAGACATTACTTACAAGGCAAAAGAGAAGATATATCAGCTTCTTTGAGTAGCATAGTTAAAGAGAGTACTAGTACAATGAGTGAAATTAAAGATGATGGAGGAGAGGTAAGAAGATCTCAACAATAAATTATGAATATTATAATAAATTGTCTAAAGAAAATATATCAAGATAAAAAAGTACAAAAAGAATGGCATGTTAAAAAATTAACAGAACAAGAAAATAAAAAATTGGAAAAAGAGATTCCCTTTTATGAATTAGATAAGGTACTTGGACACGTTAATTTATAGTTGGTTTCAGGACCAGTTTTATAAGAATTTCACAGATTGGTGGGAAAAAAAATCTTCTTAAAAGTTAGGACTGATCAAACCCAGGTCATAATATCTGACTTAAATAAAGCATTTCATACAATACAAGATGAACTTCCATGGACAATTATGGAAGAGTATAAAATTAGTGAAAAAATTAAGAATATATGTCATTCTGCATATAATAAAAATAAAGTAAGAATTTTAGTGAATGGATGGTTATGCAGATTTATATAAAGAATGGCATATGTCAGGGCTACTCTGTGAGTAGCATATTATTTGCATTAGTTATGAATGTATTAGTTAGAGATGTAAATTTGTGTACATTTGCATATGAAAGGTGCTACTTATATTATTAATGAAGGAATAAAAATCTAGTTATGTTTACTTATACAGATGATATATATCCAATTGTTTGTGCTGCTTTGTTGAATTTGTATTTTTCATCAAAGCAGAATGGGCTACCTGTTGCATAACTGGCAGTTATTTTTGTAAATGACAACTTTTCATAACTGACACTTAATTTTTTTAACTATTTAGCAATGTAGATGTTCAAAGATTAGAAATATATTCAGCCATGAAATTATTCAATTTTAAGTCTTAATTATTATAACAGAGATGTTTATATGTTCATTTAATGATTAGAGGAGGTGAAATAATTCTCTTCCACAAATTCAAAAATATTTATGTAATTGAACAAAAAGGGAAAACTAGTTGTTGAGGAATTCTTGACATTGGCATATGAATTACTAAAATAGGTTGTTGTCAAAATTTCTTATGTAAGAGCTATGTCAAATATAACTTTGCATTCTTATTAAAATAAGAAAACAGGATTGAGGCTGGAATTGCTTGTTTAAGCCATGGTTTACTAAGTTAAAACAACAGGTGAGCACTTTCATCCTTGTCAGAAGTTCATCAGATTAATAAGTTATACATGGCAGTAACAAGTCATATATACTTTCCTATTTTCCATATAAATAACTAAGTAAATTGCAACAAACTCTTTACTCCAAGAGCACATAAACAGATCACATTCTATGACACTGATTAGAACAATGGTATATTCAAATTATGCATCTTTGTTGCGGTTGGTGCTGTTAACTCCTTATCTAAGCAAGCACAAAGTCACTGTATATCAGCTGTTGATCAGTGTACTAAGTATAATATCAAATAACAATGTAGGCATCAGGTCCTGCATTTTTATTACATTAATATAGTATATAATGAAACAGATGGCAGTGAAACTATAGTCTGTGTGCGAAGTGCTCCAGTCACTGTCATTTTTAATGTTAAATCATTTTTACTGCAATTTAGTATAGTAATACATTTGTTTGCACATTTTTATCATTGAGCAATTGTCTTCTTTAATATTCTGTCAGATGTAATGATTTCAACTTCTTTTCTAAAAACATTAACAGTTTTGCAAACTGTATTTCAGTAAAACAACAGATGAGAAAGCTAAATAAACTTTTGAGCTTCCCACATCAGCTGTCCTTTCTTTTCTTCTTAGAAGCTCTAACGTTCAGTTTTGTTGTCATGGTAACACTAACATGTAACCCTAAACAAATAATTGGTCTTTATTAGATTTCAGTTTAACAGCTATATATAGTCTTTGCATAGATACCTTGTTTATTTAGTTCAAATAAAATGCATGCAACCTTGCTATTAAAATGTACTCTATGGGTGTAGCATTTGTAGTGATTGAGGGAGACTAGTACCATGTAAATGAGACATCCCTGCTTCCATTTTCTCCTTGTGTATGCAATTGACCTAAAATTTATCTGGATTGAACGTTACTACATCTAAACATTCCCTTTTGTTCTAATAGCTTTGTCAATTGCTGCCCTGGCTTAATTACCCTGGGAAGGGTGAAGTTGATTGTTTAGGTAATACGTCTGAATTTATATGTTGTTACAAGTGCAGCTCCATGGGCACTTTCAGGTTGCAGTGTTGCCGATTTGCTTTCAGCTTTGCCAATACCTGTATGTTGTATTCCATAGATTCCTACTAAGTTATTAGTTATGACATTATCACAGATGTGACTCATTATTGCAACATTTCCAATTTCTTCCCTTTCCCTGAGGTTGTGTGAATACAATTTAGGATAACAGTGGCTGACGTGGCCTGCTACCGGACCTAGGATGGCCTTTTATATATCTGGAAAAATGAAGAGTTCACCCAGTTGTTTGAGACTTGGAAACTTAAGTGGACAGTGACCTAACTTTCGACTAACATGTGTCCATTGTTGTAACTAAGTCCTTCTATTGTCACGACAGTTGGTATCCTACATGCAGGTGACGTGTCTGACGTACAAGACATCCTCTGACTGATGAACTGCACATCAGCAAGTCAAATGGCATTAGAAATACACTATCTAGGAATCTAAACCTCATCTGCAACATCAACATAATGGTTTAGAGGGACAGGCTTATCTCACAGATGGTACAGTTACTATGGAAAAGACTCCCCATCCATGTAAGACAAAGCTCATCCCTGTTCATATTCAAGTGTAACTTAGATCTATGGATGGGAAACAGAAAATTTAGCCCTGGACTGCTTCATGTACTACTAATAGACACAGGCAGCTCCTAAATGCTTTATACCTTGCATGTGTCCCCTCAAATTATCTATGGTGTGATCCCAATTATTCTCACTAGGGGTAGTATATAATTACTAACCATGGAATGGGTAAGGACAATCTAACACCAAATGGGTAAGGTCATTTCAAGCACAAAACGTGAACTTGGCTAGGCTTAACATGCCCCACAAGGGCAGCTAGCCTAGAACTTAGCAATGAACTTATTAGTCCCATTGTTTTAATGTGCCACATGCACAATGACATCAGACTCAGTGGGTCACTATGGAGCCTCATTCCACCCTCAAGTTGATTTCTTTCTTATCTCTTGGCTGTGTGCTTTACTCTGTTCGTTCTGAGTTCTTGCACTTCATCAGGAGTCATAATCTGCTACTATTGAACAATGCTTGATGCATTCTTGGGACCTCGGCAGGTACACATTCAGTGAATAAGTTATTATTTATTCTGTTTTTGAATAGCAAAACATTTTGGAGAGCTGCTTTTTCATGGAATTTGTCTTTATTATGTGTGGCATCAGTTGATACTTGTATAGTGGTGTAGATCCCAGCCTGACATTTGGATGTTTTCGTATCTTTACAAGAATGGTGATAATACATATCAAGATGTCTGCATTCAGTTCTATCTTTTACTGGTGCCTTTAGATATGAAGGAGTTAAGCAGGCATGGGATTACTGATTTTTTGGACATGCCACAATTATAATGAAAGTTCCTGACATACAAGTCTGTTCTTGCTGTTATTGACATTGTGAGTTATTTAAATACAAAGGTGAAGTTCCTTGAAGACCACAACCCAAATCTGACTCACAAAAAAGAACACAGTAGAGGCACCTGATGAAGACAACAATAGGTTAAAATGCAACTTCTGCCTCTCCTCTCCCTAAATTAGCAGTATTACTATTTCTCCCCCCGGATGCTTTGTTAGGGATAGTTCTGTACTTTGTTATGCCTCCGTATTACAAGAATCACGCCAAACATAAGTAGAAATCCTTCTCTCCTCTCCCACTACTCCCACCATAAGGTCAGGTTAACTTTTCATGGTATTGGACTTCAATGTACACCAGACATGGACCTGCTCCTGAGACAGGGACCATGGATTCAGATACTCAGTCATCCCCGACTTCATTAGACGTGATGATGTGGGAATTAATTCCACTCTAATCACCTACATTGACATATTGAAAAGGAAGATCTATGGGGTCTATATAACGACATCAAAAACCCTTTACGCAAATACCTAATCATCAACCCCTATACTGCAAACCGTGAAAATCCCAAACGCACTAAACCACAAAAAATAAAATATCGAACTATCATAGTCAGCCAACCCCACAACCCGCTACAACTACCTACCCAAACAAAATAAATAAACCACATACATACACTTACCAAACTCTACTTCTAACCTAAAGTAAAGCACCAGAACCCTACTTTAACCCTACACTAAACCCCATATACACAACTGACTATGCACTGTACTTAACCCCTCCCTAACCCTAAGGTCCTTAACTACCACACACTTCCCCTACAGACATACACCCAAACAAAATAAATAATCCACATACATACATTTAACAAAACCCTACTTCCAACACTACACTAAACCCCACATACACAACTATCTATGCACGATCCTTAACCCCTCCCTAACCCTAAGGTCCATAACTACTGCACACTTCCCCTACTGATATACACCTAAACAAAATAAATAATACACATACATACATACACTTAAAAAAAACCTGCATCTAACACTACACTAAATCTTACATACATTAACACTCTATGCACTTACCTTAACCCAAATCCTAACCCTAAAGTCCTATCTATTGCATACTTACCTTACGGAGCGCTACCGCAGACAGGCCAACCAAAACAAATCGGCATTCCGGAATTTGCGGTTTTTGACGTTCAAGGTTCCTATACTTCACGCAATACGGGTCAACGTATTTGTATTTGCGTAAATGGGTTTTCGATCTCATAATAGGAACCCGATCTATGATATAGGAGGACATTGATAATGCCCTTCAGCATACTGATTAAATACTAGTAGTGGTGGAGACTAAGTTGGACTTATTGGAGTCCGGAATATTAGACATGGAGGGATTATGCATGAGACGAGAATTTGTGGATGTCTGGTGTCCCTGAAAATGCTGAGGAATGGGATTGTCTAGTCTTGTTCAGGGAAAACTCTTGAAACTCTTGGAATGGTCTGTCTCTCACCAGAGCATATAGAAGTGGAGTGGACACACTGAGTATTCATGCCACATGCAGGCTGGTATAAGGTACCCAAGTCAGTGCTAGTAAGGCTAATGTCTTATAGACTGTAGGAAAAATTTCATTCACTGTTACAGGCTCCAGAGAAGATTTTTTTTTGTAATATGAGGCACAGACTTGTATTGACAGCGACTATTCAGCAGAGACTTAAAGTAAAAGGACTGCATTTTTTCCCAGTGCAAAGGTTATTCATACATCATTTATACCCACCCACTGTTCAGGTGCTTATCAAAGGGAGATGTCACTCTTTCCTTACACCAGGGAAGGCAGCAGACACCATTCCGAAGGTGATGTATTTGGGCACCATACCAGAAAATAGTCAATGTGACAGAGGTACAGTTGACTTAAGTGACCCTGTAAGGTCCTCCCAGACAGTGCTGGAACTTTCTCTGCAACTTAGAAAACGGCAGCAAGACTAGAGAAGAGTGGCTTCAGAGACAAAGAAAGGCATTTGAGATATAAAACAGAACATTTTTCTTTTCTTTCTTTTTCATCTTCCTTTTTACTTTGTTTGTGAAACATACTTCTTCCTACAGAGGAACAGGTTAAATGTGCTAGGGATGAGTGTGAACTAAGAACCTTGATAGTTCTCCTGCCATAGTATTGTTGATGTTATTGTAGTTAGGATTATGCATTTGCCAACATGAAACATTGGATTATTAAGGGAGTGTGATCTAGTCATGTGGCTTTCAGTTATTTACATCAGTTATGCCACTGCTACAAAATCACCCCCATTGACGTACTGCGCATTCCTGAATTGATCGGAAGTCCCACAGCTATGTGCATTGTTAAGTCAGCTTTTTTTTCTAATTATGTGGATGCCAGATCATTATATCTGAAGTTTTGGAACTTGTTAAGAGGACATCACCTGAGATGCAGCGGAATGGTTCCTTCCATCCATCTCACCCTGATCGCTTGGTTATAGTATTTTTTTTCTGGATTTACATGACTGAAATAATATTGTTTATAGTTAACTTCTACAATTTTGGTGGTACTGGGCAGTGAAACATGTCTCAGTCCTGTAACCAAGATTTTAAGCACAGTCTGAGAGAAAAACAGGTAATGTCTGATATAACAATGGGGGGAAGGGGCACTTCAAGAAGAAAGTTGGGAATCGCTGGTTTTACTGATTTGCACTCCTGGTAACTGCAAATTTCCTTGAGATCCCATCCTGAAAATTAAAAATTTTGCCTCCTCCTTGGAAATGTTATTGTGTATGTTCTGTAAATAGATGACTATATTTTTTCGTAATTTTGGATGACTTTCTTTATTCCAGCTAATTTGATGGAAATTGCATATATTACACATTCATATTTACTTCTGTTGAGTATGGGGTTCATACTTATCTGTTTTAGGATAACTGGTACATTAGTGAGAAATGAACTGAAGCAAATGGTGCTATCAGATTACTTTCAAATCTGTATTTCTTATGCACTATACCATATTGTCATGGAATGTATATGTCTTAACTAGCCCAGTAAGGATTTCCAGGGTTACAGACTTCATATGTATAGTTAACCCATATTTTTATCAGGACACTTACTTGAACAATGAGAATCATATTCAGTTTAAACAAATGGGGTGTAATGTTGGGGAGTTGCCTTTTATCATAATGTCAGGAGATGAAGAGTTGCAAATTTAATAAGAAAATATCTTCTGTTTATAATAGTGAATTCTCAGTTTGACAAATGGGGATGTTGTGCTATGATTACTTTTTTTAGAATGTTTTATATATTAACCAATCATTATATCACCCAGGACTGTAATCAATAAGATGACATGGATACTAAGTGAATGGGTGTCCTTTATGGATGGAATGTCTTTTAGGGAGGTGCTGGAATACAGTTCTTACACAGTAGGACTCCTTGCACTATTACCACCCCTTCATTTGGGGAATTTCTAACGGTCTATATGTATAATGTTGTGATGGTGGGCACATTTCACTCTCATCCTTATATTCAGTCTTCTCATGGTTCCATACATTTTTCACTGAGTGGCAAAACTCTTGTTTCTTGGGAATGTACGTGCATAATTAAGGGGGGGGGCAATAATTTGTCCCATACCTCTTTTATATCATGGTCCTGTATGGATAAGTTGGCTTCCTAATTTGAATCCTTATTCCACACACTGGAGAACCATCTTATTTATCTATAAAGGGAAATCTTTTGTAGAGCTGATTTCCTCATTCTTTGATTCATGGAATAGATTTGCAAATCCACAAAATAAATATCTTACAGCATTGGAAAGACACAAATAAATCTTTGATTTTTCTGAATTCATGGGTATGAGGATACAACTTGCAGTCAGGAGGGCATAATTTTTTTTTAGATTATAATGGAAGCTGTCATGTGAGCAGGTCCTAGCTAGCAAGAATACTCCAGGATCTCTGAAGCAGATGCATCAATAGATAGAAGAATTTATTAAACAGTTCCAATTTAAAGTAGAGTTTGTGGTCAAATCTGAAACTTTCTTATATACAGGTCACCCTAAAGAAACAAATAAAAAAATACTTGACTATGAAAATGGAGCTTCAGTATGTGGATAGGTTAATTTTTGAGAAAATGGAAGCTAACAGAGGGCAGATTCTCACCACCCCAGTGGACGTGTTAAAGATATTTGAAGATTACTTTGAAAATGTATAGACAGAACCAGTCTCATTCTGATGAGCATATAGGTAATAATAGGAAATATTTATCATTGTTTAGTCAAACTACAATTCCTCAGTTGCCCCTCCCCTTATTTGCATAAGGTTTGTTGATGAAAGTTACACCTGAAGAAGTCAACCAGCCTTTGAAAAATTAATCCAAGGTAAAAGATCAGGTTTTGACAGTGTTCCTTTCGAGATGTATTCAATGGCAAAGAATATGTTTGTCAGCCATTTTATGGAACTCACCATAATAAGGCATTGTGAGCTGACACTACCTCACCCTCATGGAGGTAGGCTGTCATTTCCCCTATTTTGAAGGCAGAGAAGGACTCAAAGGAAGTAGGGCCATACAAACCTGTTTCTGTTCTAAACCATAATTATATGCTTTTCATGACTCTTATGGCTAGAGGATTGATGCCCCCCGATTACCTATACTTGTCAAATGGGTTTTGTATAGTCACTCTACTTTTGATAACTTAATTGAAACATCTTTAGTGGTAGAGGATGCAAGCAGAACAAGTACCCCCCACTATTGCTAACTAGTTTAGAAGCACAGAAAGCTTTCAACAGGGTGTCTTGAGTATTTATTTTTTTAGAAGCTCAGAGATCAACATTTCCCAATAAATTGATTAACCTTAAGGAGCCATTTTCTACAGGCTCTATAAAAACAGGATCATGAATATTTCCAGTAATATAGATGTCTAGACTTGTTACTTATTCCCAGCCTATAATGAACCGTTGAAGATTAAGATTACAGATTCACCTTTTAGGGGGTATCTGCTGCAGGTTCAGTAATTAAAACTGTCATTATATGCATATAATTTTAATTTCCTACTTTATCATTCTTCTCCAGATAATGATTCACCAAGGGCCTTCACTTTGCTTGAATCATTTGGTGAGTTACCAGGATATAACATTAATGCAAGGAAGATGCAAATGTTTAAGATGAACTATTCTCCCACTAGACAGATTACTGAAGCTTACTGCTTTTTGGGGAAACTAAATGAGATCATTTACATAGACATAAAGGTAAGACCTGCAGTACATGAAATGGTTTATGACACATATGATGACATCCTGGCTATGACTAAAGAGTATTTTCAAAGATAGAAGTACCTGTGGTTTGATGTGTCACAAAAGATTAAAGGAAGTATCGTGGTTTGCCCTGCCTGTAATTCCGTATGCTTCACAAGGTATTCCAATCCACCCATAAAATAACTTTTATGGCCATAATGAGGCTAACTAATTTTATCTGAAAAGGGAAATTCTAGAATCTAAAGTTGTGATATACTCAAATTATCTATTGTTCCCAATAAATTGACTCCCTGGATTTTATAGCAATACTGCAAGATTAAAACTCTTACATGGGAATTTATGTAAAACACATTCTGTAATATGGGCAACAATGTTATTCTTTAATCTAAGGGGTTTGAATGCTTTTTAACAAAGTTAAGGAGGAGGGCAAAAACTGGAATAACACGCCTTGTAAAAGTATTTGTCAGGAATTTCTGAATTTGGTTCATTGTACATTAGTAGAGATTAACACATTGAACTGGATTGGTGAACTATGTCTGGTAGCTACAGGCAATGACTGGGTGCTACTCTACTTGGACAGCATTTCTGATCTTACATACTGGGAGCAGCTTTTGCAGAGTTACCTTCTGATGATTTTAGAGGATATTATTTTAAGGCAGATGAAGATTTGTTTTTGGATTATTATCTTGAGGTTTTTCTATAAAAAAAGATGGAAACTTGTCCAAGGAAGGATTAGAAGTGAGCTAGATGAATCTGAAGAGGGTAACACAAGGATATACTGACTTCTTATGGCACCTAAGACATAGATTTTCTTGGGAGACCGAATTGAATGTTTAGATTCCTGATCAGTTTTACAGGATACTTGTAATGATTCCTTGCATTGCCACTACATCTGGGTAATTTCAGTTTTTTTGGGGATGGCAATGTTTATTAATATTTTTTTTGTACTCCAGCTAGAATTGTTTGGACATTTCCAAGACTTGCTGGAGCTGTGGTAAAGGGGTGCTTAAGGATTTGACACATGTTATTTGGGACTGCCCTGTAGTCCTCCACTTTAAGTATGATTTCCAGTTCATATGTAACCAGCTGTGGCTAAACACATTTCTCTTAACCCTCCTTTTGTTTGAGACATGATCCTGATGATAGAATGAGTGCACTGCAGTGGAGATTGCTACATCCTTTGCTACTGGCAAAAAATGCTATTACTAGAGCCTGGAAAAACAAGAATGCCCTATGCATAGAGTCAGGGAAGAGAATAACGTTGGAAATCTATGATGATGAGATTTATGCCTCAGATTTATTGGATAAACAATAAATTGTGCAAAAGAAGACTCCCTGGAATTAACTTTTTTGAAAGTAATGTCTTTCTGAAGTGCCTTAGAGTATATGGTACATTTATTCTTTGCACCATGTAAAATTCTGCTGGAAAATTGTATATATTATGAATGTGATACTCCACGTTGCAGAATTTTTCTCTTTTTATTCTTAGTGTATAGTAAAGCAAATATTATTGCAAAAAAATGACAATGTACATAAGAAATTGACCATAACTTAGGCTAGTGATATAATGCCAAGGAGATTATTAAAGTAATGTATAAATACTACTCAGATTCTGAATTATGCCCTTTTGGATTTAAATAGTAGCTTAAGTAAAAATACTTGCAGAAAAGTAGCATGTTGACCAAAAAGAAATGATAATCTTTCCCAGTTTATATAAACTTAATAATGTAGAAATGCTAGAAATTGTGTTTGGGGTGTTTAGCTTCCTCTTGTTTTCTTGTTCTAGTTCATCTGGTTGCGCATTCTCTATATCATAAAGTGAAGGATTAGTTTTATTTAATTTTCAGATAAAAATCAAGGAATGATGCTAGCCAGCTGATATGTGATTTTGTCTGTCACATGTTCAGTAGATCACTTAGAAAAAGATTCTCCAATAGCGTTGTGCTCTCTCATGTTATATTTATCAACATACCACCAATGGTTTTAAGAGATTACTCGAACAATCAGCTAAAGCTTAGTAATAATGTAAGGTTATTTATACTAAATTTTGTTTTCCACTAACACTTCACGTCCTTTCTTAGAATATAAATGTTAGTGAGAATTATTCTAATTTATAATTCATATTTAGTATCTCTTTATCACATATCAAGAAAGCATATATAATTCTGGAACATACATGCAGCTAGCTAACAGCAGATCATTACTATATTCATCAAGATTAAAAAGTACAGTACCTCAATTAATTACATCACCCTTGGTATATTACAGATTACTAGTCTATCTACACTGCAGGGTCCTAATGCAGAGCTGAAAAGTCAGCAAGCAAAGGAGAGTAGTAGTCCTGAAACTGAATTCATCCTCAAGTCTTGGTGAGTACCTTCATGAGACAGATCCTGTTTTTCACAAAATCTCACCAAGATGACATTGATATATAGAGTGTATTTAAATAGCATATATCATGGACAGAAGTAAGTCAAAAACAAAAAAAGATAGCTGGGTGCACAAGACCCAGGATAAAAAAGTGCCCAATCCTGGTGGGCACACTGGTGCCAGGACTGGAAAAAATGACAGTGTAGAATCCTCAAAATATGGAAACCTTCCTACAATGGGGCCAGGCAAGGTCCAGGGGGAAGATGGCTCCCCTGTTGTAGAATGAAGTAGCAGTCCACAAAAATCACAAAAATTGATTGGCCAAAGAAGACCCATAAAGATGATAGAGTGGACTATTGAGGATAAGAAAGAAATTATGTATTGTTACTATTATGTAAAAAGCCCAGAATTTCCAGACGCAAGATATACAAAACGATTAAGAGAGAAATTAGAGGAAAGAAAAATATTTCTGCAAGAAAAGCTGTCAGAAGCTTCAAATAAAAATTTGTGTTCATTAATACAACAGATTTTTGAAAAACAGTATATAGATCAAGAATTTTTGATCTGTTTGGAAAAAGAAGCATCTGAGGAAGTGTGAAAATATAAACAACAAAACCTAGAGATATTTGAAAAATATAAAAAAGGAAGAGAGATTTGATATGGTGCAATATTTATGCAAAGAAGAAAGCCAAGTTAACTGATATAGAGAAGGCAGTCTCAAAAATATTCGAAGAGAAATACAGGCAAATGCATCCAGATATGGCAAATTTCACAATAAAAAGATTAATAGCACAAAGATGTAATGTGGAAAAGAAGATTAGTAAAGCAGAAGTTAAAGAAATAGGAGTTGAAGGTATGGAGTGCCTGCAAAGTGAAAATTTAATGTAGAAGGTCTAAAACAGACTACATCACACCATGATGAAGTGAATCCCCAGAATAAGCAAAAGCAAGAAGATCAGGTGACATGTGAAGAAGAAATATGAACATGGGAAAGGAAAAGAGATTTAATATGGTGTAATATTTATGCAAAGGAGAAAGCAAAACTAACCAATGCAAAAAGAGCAGCACCAAAGATATTTGAAGAGAAATACAGGCAAAGGAATCTGGATATGGAAAATTTTCCAATACAAAAAATAAGGAGATTAAGAGGAAAAGTAGAAAAAGAAATTAGTAATGGAGAAGTTAAAGAAATAGAAACTGAGGTTATGGAGCAGCTGCAAAGTGAAGGATTTAATGTAGAAAATCGGATGCAAAAAGCACCACAACAGGATAGAGAATGGATATCCAAATTAAGGGTAAACCAGTGGAACAGGAAGCAATTGGTCAGGTCCCATATCAAGATATTTTGGAGTCTTCCACAGGAAACCAGTATAAACGTTCACTTGAAGCTAGACAGCAAAGGAAGGAACAGGAAACTGTGGAAACTCTGAGGCAGTCAATATTGAGGAGTGATAGCCCAGTGAGTTCCCATATGATAGAGCAATGGACGGCACAGGATGAAATTGAAGAGAATGTGCCACAGGAAGATGCTATAGAATCTTCTATGGAATACCCACAGGAAACAGAAAATAATGGATGTGCCCCCAGTACGGAAAAAAATGAGCTAAGAGAAGAGTTGCTTGATTTAATAGACATAGACAGATATATCAAAATCACTGAGAGAAATTATCTGCAGAAGGTTAATAAAACCTCAATAGTCAGACATTTGATAAAACAAATGAATGCAGTAATTAGGATTGTCCATAGAGATCCATGTGATATAACAGAAATAAACTGAATATATTACTGTCCTGCTAAATTAATAATTGATAAAGTTCTACCACAGGAACACAAGGTAGTGAGGGAAAGGAAGGGGAGAAATTGAATACCATCATGGAAATATAGAATAGAGAAAACTATCAAGCAGCTAAGACAGGAAGTGTCACTGTTAGAAGATTATAGAAGAAGGAACAGATCAACAAAATGCTAAGAAAGATAGATGCGATAAAAGCAATGTGCAGTATTAGAACAGACCAGGATCTATCATGTACTATCACAAATAACAAACTAAATATTTCAGCACAGGCAGAAAAGCTTAGAAGATACAAAGATAAATATAAAGAAAAAGTACAAAATAAGCAATTTATTGATGATCCAAAAAAATTTAATAGAGAATTGGGAAATAAGGTAAAAGGAATTGAAAGACCACCAAAAAAAGAAGAAAGAGAAGCATTTGGGAGAAGGATCTATGAAGATCCTGTGGAACATAAGGAAGATGCTAAATGGATAGAAGAAGTAAAAGAAAGAATGAGGGTTAAAGGTACAGGGTATGAAATGGGATGAAGTAACAGCCAGAGAGATTGAAACTAAGTTAAGAAAAGCTCCTAACTGGAAAACCCCAAGCCCAGATGCAGAACCTAAATTTTAGCTGAAAATATTAACATCTTTGCATGAGGATTTAGCCATCAGTAAGAACTATTTATATGCACACCCCGAACAGACACTGCATTGGTTAACAACAGGAAAATGAATGCTCTTACTTAAGTGTCAACCTGCAAGCTACCCTAAAATTTATAGACAATAACTTGTCTTCCAACGACATATAAACTATACACGAGAATTGATGCAGACAGAGTTTATAGTCATTTAGAAGAAAACTCAATTATGGCAGTAGAACAAAGGGGCAATAAAAGAAAGTCATATAGAACAAAGGATCATTTGTAGTTAAATAAAGTTATAGTGGAGAACTGTAAAAAGGGGAAGAATCTAAGTATGACACGGACTGACTACAAAAAAGCATTTGATAGTATCCCACATTCATGGATAAATGAGTGCTTAAAAATGTATGAGATACACCCTACACTGATTGACTACATTACAGTAACCATGAAACAATGGCAGACCATTTTGCAATTAAGCCATGATAAACGACAGATTATTATCCCGGGGATAAAGTTTCAAAGGGGGATATTCCAGGGTGACTCTCTGTCACTGTTGTTATTCTGCCTTGCCATTAATCCATTAAGCTGTTTACTTAACAGGTTAAGCCATGGCTACAATTTGGCTCCTAGAAAATAACAAAGTCTAATGACTTCTCATCTTCTCTTTATCAATGATTTAAAACTGTATAGCTCATCAGATGAGGAATTGAAAGCACAGCTGAAGGTTGTCAAAACATTTTCAGATGATACTGAAATGTCGTTTGGTTTTGATAAATGTGAAAAAGCAACTTTTAAAAAAGTAAAACTGCAGCACCAGGAAAGCATCAGTTTGGGGCAAGAATGTGATATAAAAGAACTTGAGCAAGAGAGAGTTTATAAATACTTGGGAATTGATGAAGGATCAGCAATAAAACACAAATGAATGTGAATAAAACTCAGTAAGGAATACTTTAGAAGACTTAAATTAATCCTGAGAACAGCATTGACATCTAGGAACAAGATCCAAGCTTTAAATCAATTTGCTCTTCTTGTCTTAACTTACCATTTTGGAGTGATTGACTGGCCCCAAAAAGTGTTTGATTGATTGGATATTAAAACAAGACAGATGCTTCATGCTCACCAAATGATTTTATAAAAATCAGTGTATATCAGGATTATATACTCCCCATTCCGAAGGAGGGATGGGCCTCCTTGAAATTAATTACATATATAGATCTGCAATTGTGGGACTCCACACATCTACTGACCTCACAAGATCCAAATGTAGTGAAGGTTTTGAAACATGAGGAGAATAAATCTAAGATGACGTCTCTGCTTAATCTAGCAGAAGCATATCAATGTCAAACAGGAATGGAAATCAAACCAGAAGTGGATAAAAATCAGGCAGCAACTGAATGTGCCAAAAAACAAAAGAAAGAATATAAGGTGAAGGACCAGATGAGAAGGCAAGAAATGTGGAAAAAAACAAATGTAGTTGCAAGTATAGAAAACTTCTGGAAGAGCCTCATGTTGATCAAGAATGAATGCACGAATGGTTAAGGAGAGGTGAATTCAAACCAAGAAATGAAAGGTTAATATTGGCAGGCCAAGATAGTGGGCTACATACACGCTGGTTTACAACGTCCATTGAACATGTGGGAGAAACAAACAAATGTAGGTTTTGTGGAAGTGAATTGGAAACAGTCACACACCTTGTTGCTGGTTGAGATACAGTAATGGCAGAAGGACTGTATACTGAAAGGCATAATAATGTGGTAAGACTGTTGCACTGGGGATTGTGCAAATAGTATGGTATCAAAGTGGCTGAAAAACACTGGAAACGAACCACAAATCATCATAGAAAATGATGAGGTTTATATCACATCATTACCAACAGTTCAAAAGATAGATGCTAGAAAACTGCATATAGCGGCCCAAGAAAAGAAGACAAAAATAGCACTGATCATTGAAATCACCACACCTAGTGACTACAGTGTCTTGCGTACAGAGAGACACAAAGTCATAAAATACCAGGATCTGCAGGCAGAAACGAGAGCCATGTGGAAGAAAGATACCGAGACAATTCCAATAGTAGTAGGTGCAATGGGTCTTATAAAAAAGACATCAAAGAGTGAAACAATACTAATTTCATGAACTGTTATTGTACTCTGACTTAGGAATGGGGTCCATTCCTGTCATGGTATTAGAAACCCAAAAGACTTGGAGAAATTAAAAAGAGGCAGTTACTATATTAAGCATTTTGCTTGCTCACATTATTTAAATGACTTAACTTTTCATTTAGATCATTCTGACTTAGACAAGTATTAAAGAAATGTTACTTTAGTAATGAAATAGTTATTATTGATTTATACCATGTTAAACACACATTTCTATCTCGCCCCCTTTCATTCTTCATAGTAACCTTAGGAAAATGATTCATATACCCATAAACAATATAGTATTTCAAAGGTTACATATTAACAGTTCTTAGAGGCATACTACATAATATTTGAACATTCATGCCACGTTGGTGCAGCAGTAGTGTTGCCTCACAGCAAGAGGTTCTCCTGTTCGATTCTCAGCTGGATTGCCTTCTGTGTCGAGTCTGCATGTTCTCCCCATGGTCGAGTGGCATTTGAAAGACATGCGTAATGGGCGTGCCTTCGTTGAAGGTTGGGCATCGGGCTGGCAACTCAGCACCATAAAAATCTATTGCCAATCATTAGCGGACCAAAGTTCTGCTGTGGCTACCCCTAACCGGGAAAAGCCGAAAAGACAAACAAAACCCAGTATCATAATATAGCTATATACCATAACAACATTATAATTTGAAAAAATCTAGTCAACCTAAAGTAAACGTAAAACATTATTCTATTCACTGTGGAACTTGAAACACATATTAGACATAAAAATTGTGACTTGCTACACTTCCTTAGTAGGGAAGTTTCCTTTAAATTGTATCAAATGCAAATTGTCTTACGATCGAATGAATATTTTATTTTTATTCTTTTGTTGTGGCCTGCCACATATTATTAATAATATACATCTTTAAACAAACAAAATTACCAAAGAGGTAAAAAATGTCTTGATAACCAAGCAAAAACAATTATATATTACTGAAAAGTCAGGGGAGATTTTATCAAACTGGAATTTTTAATTCCATCTTTTCCCACTACTCTTTTTAAACCTGTCCACTTTTTTTTCCTCCTGTTTTTTCTTTTTTTCTTTCTTTTTTTGACATTATTTGATTATACGACTGTTATACAATGATTGTGTAATAATTTATATATTACTAATATCAAATATTTAAGTTAATGACTGAGAGGTGGCATCTGTGTGAAAGGTCAACTTATTTTTATTCACAGTACAACCGCAGGCCTTACTTGGTAGTTTATTTAGAAATTTATTTAACTCAAGCTAGGAAATAATTTAGATTTCAAGTGAGGGATTGTACAGGTTGATGGTTTAGTTTAGTAAATTGTAATATTGTTTGTTCATTATAACTTACATAACATTTTATATTCATGTTATTTTTCTTTCCTATACCATTTTAGCTATGGGTCGTAAATTAATATGTTTTTACAATTACATTTTCAGAATGTTGTTGCAATATTATACAAAATACCTGTCTTTAATCTAGTTGAAATGACTTCTCTTTCCTTCTTACCTTTAAACATTAGTGGTTTGAACAGTGATCATAAAAAAGGTAGAGTCCATAAATATTTGAAAATGAATGATGTTAAGACTTTTGTTTATGTGTTTCCAAATATTTATGCCAGAGGACCTTGAGATTATGGGCAGTTAACCTTAAAATAGAAATTAAAGCATTAATACTCAAGCTGTTCTTTCCCTAAAGTCTGAAAGAGTTATGTAATCAGTTATGCAAAGTGGAAAAATAATGTTTTTTATAAGTTGACCTCCCATGGTGAATTGTATAAGCCAGAGAGCTATAAAGTAGGGTTGAATTTTGTTCCAGAATTGTTCCGAATGGACTGCTTGTCTTTAGTACTACTTTGTTGAAGTTAAAAATTGAAAACCTGAAGATTACTAAAGGCATTGAGTGAGCTGTCTTTCTTTTCTAGTGTGGAAGCATTGTGACTATACACACACACACACTCATATATAGATCTCTCTCTCTCTCTCTCTCTATATATATATATATATATATATATATATATATCTTGATTCTCAGGGCAGCAAATATAAATGGATTATAGATGTACCTCATATAGATTTAACAAGACATTCTCATGGTACCACAGGAAGGGTTGATGAACAAATTGGATACACTTTGGTGGGTTCTATGGTGGTACTGCATGCAAAGCAGTGGCCTGAAAAATGAAAACAACAGTTACAAGGAAATCATGACTACTCACAGGAAAGACAATTCCATGATGAATGGTTCTGTTCTGTGTCTGTGTAAGTGACACTGCAGGAGATCTGAAGAAAGAAACATATACCATCTTGATGATGCAGGAAAGATATGTAACACAGGCAAAACACAAGAACATGAACAAAAGATGCATTGGGCGATTTATCTAAAACAAGGTAACCTAACTGCAATCTAGTATAATTCCCAATAATGCATCTGGGCATCTGCAACATGAGAAAGGCATACTCAGTTCAAGAGGAACAAGCAACAATCTTGAAAGTAGTACAGACTCAAAATGGTGGTCATATCACATAACCTAAGGACTAAGCAGCATGGAAGGCAATAGAGTTGCACAGGCATACATATCACCAGTAGAAAGTAAGAAATCATTTCCCATATTTATAAACAGTAAAACAGACAGTTACCTCTACTGAGAATATATCTTAGCAAATTATGGGAAGGACAGGACAGACGTTACTCAAAGGAGGATGACAAAAATAGTAAATCATCTACACCAGAAACCGTAAAAAGAAAGACAGCAAAAATAATATGTGCCGTTTTAAAAACAGTAGACAGAGTGGGATGTTGTACACATATTTAAGCACCCCATGGGAATCCTATTCTATATGCTTTTGGAAAAGCAACACCTGACAGCAGAGTGACACAACTAATACATATAAGAAGATTTTTTTTGTGGGAGATACAAGGTACCAGATAAGCAGAACAATGTTTCTGACAAAGATTTGAATCCATACTATCACAGGATTCTAAACGACATGGGACAAACAAAGCAATAATTCCGACAGATTGAGATAAAACATTTAACAAGGATTTGTAGTTTCATCACTGGTTTGTAAAGTGGCCCTGATTTGCAAAGAAACTGTAAGTTCATGTGAAGAACTAGTACTAAACCCTAAGAAATCTATGTTAATTATGTTTAATTCCAACGAATTAGATTAAAAGAAATAAACACTAAAAAATAACTTCTAACAAAACAACAATTAAATTAATGATTCATATAATTCTCGTCTGGGTCACAATCAATGACAAAAGTAAAATACCACCACCACATAAATTAATCTATAGAAATACATCAAAAACTAGGTGCCCTCTGCAGGATAAACCCCAAATTTTCTGAATCTGCTAGAAAACCCATTGCTATAGCTATCTTCTATATACACTTCTCTAGGAAGCTCCAGTAATAGTCCATTTACAAAACACCCAACTGAATCTCCTTGAGCAACAAAAATGCCAAATTCACAACCAGTATGTCTTACAAATCCTGCCACTTTATTGTACTAAACCAACTTTATTGGTCTGAGCTAAAACATTCACTGTCCCTCTGTCCTCCGTCTCACTACTCAGAAGCTTCTGAATAAATCCAAACAAAATGTCCCAGTCTAAGTGACATCCTTCAGCAGTATTCCCAGGCCAGGTCTTTTTATTGTACAAATTAGTTTTTTCCATAACCAAAGTAAACAACATTGCACCCATCTCCCTATATTCTTCCTCTGTTGCCAACGTATGGAACTCCATCCTTCTTTCTCTGAAATGGCTAATTGATATGAAAACCTTCACTACACAGTTCAAAGATCACCCTATGAAGTTTTACTGTGCTCATGCTTTGCTTTTCAATAACCCAACTCCATTACAACACTACCACTCCTAACTGTCTTGAACCATACTATACAAATTATAACATCTGCAGTGCATTACACTTGCTCTTTTCTTTAACTATATTATCCAGGAACAAACTATAAAGAATAAAATATAAAGAAAACCTCACTAAAGGTATAGTTGCTCAACGCCAAGTCACGTAAAGAAAAAGAAAAATAGCAACAACCAACACAAAAAGCAACTGTTTAATGACTGGTAAAAACAATAAAACATTTCAGCAAGAATCAACCAGACGAGCGCTTTCGGGCTGTGCCCTTCATCAGATAAAAGACCACTATCAAAACACTCATTTTAAATGAATGACAACCAAACAGAATTCAATATTGTATTTAACTATATTATCTAATGCAAACTGTTGCAGTTGTTTTACCACACCACACAGTCATACATATGGCAAATTTAGTGCGCCCAGTCCACTCGCTGTATGTCTTTGCCTTTTGAATGTGGGAGGAAACCCACACGAGCACAGGGAGGGCATGCAGACTCTGCACAGAATGTAACCCAGCTGAGAATCAAACCTGGGAACCTCTTGCTGTAAGGCAACAACACTATCTGCTGTGCCACTGTGCCATCCTGCATGTCTATTAAGTTATTGACTATTAAGCCTATGAATATCTTTCCCTAAAAAGTGACTAACTGTTTTGTACATTTGCAACATTTTATTTAATGAGTCCAAGAGCCAGCAAGAAGAAAAACAAATCCAAATGAGACAAGCACTTTATTCGAGTTGAGCGCTTTCCTCTCCACTTAACAGACTTCATCAGAACAATGTGCACACAACACCCAGCCTTTTATATACCCTCCCAATTAATCAATCAAAACTTTAATGAGAATCAATTAAAAGCAGAAAACCCACATTGGTAATAAAAATCCATTCAACACTCTTACAATTAATTACCATAATCAAGTTTCATATACAGACTTAAAATTCCTTGTTAAAAAATAACATTAAAACCATCTTAAAACTGTATAAAAATATCATTTGGGTTTGTTTTTCTTCTTGCTGGCTCTTGGATTCATTGTTTTTTCTCTACCTTTGTGGTTTTGTGACTTTTGGCAGCAGGCTGGAGGAATCTACTTCAAATGGTGACATTGTCAAACTACTGCAACAAATAAATGAACAGTTAGCGCTTCATACAACTCAAATCAAAACTTTGATGGACAAGCAAGCTAATGTCAGTGGTATATTTGGGAGTTTTGGTCTCCCCCTCACCCAGCCAACTCTTGTGTTTGTGGAAAATGTTAATTCAGTATTTCCTGAACAAATGAACGCTCAAGTTGATGGAATAATGAACAGTGAAAATGACAACAATGAAGTGAGACATGCTGGTCCCCATTTATGTCTTGATGTTAATGACAATTTATGGAAAGAAAATGGGTTCCGGTTCTCTGTGGGCAGCAACATGGAGAATTTGCATGGTCCAGGGCTCTCTAATGTGCATGAGAGACTCAAGCGTTTTGAAAAGGATTTGACAGCTTTTAAAAAATTACAACTGGAGAATGCCTACTTAACTAGGAACATTGAAAGGCAGCAAGTACCCCGAGGTTTGAGGCTGTGGAGGTATCCTAATGGGGTGAGTGACAACAGTGACTTTCTTAAAGAGGTGCACCTTCTACTTGACAAAGCCAGAATTGATCTAATGAAATTAATGGTGAAGTATAATTAAATCAAGTTGGAGCACATGACAAAAGACCTAGACGGAGTGGATAAATCTATTAAAAATTATGTTGAGTTCAATCGGAATCAAGGTGCATACAATAACCTGTATTTTCAAGTCAACAGTATATGTAATACCATATATTTGCGAAAAACAAACAAAATAAAAAGGGATATGGATGAATACAGCAAGGATGTGGTATATCCGCTTTCTTTGGGTCACCATGACAACTGCAAACAATGTTCTGGCAAAGCAGTAAATCAGGAAAAGGAAGTGATGCAAAACACAAGAAGTTATGAAAGGGAGCGGCATCAGCAGTCGCAATCGGAGGCTAATGTGGATGATGCGGTCAGGCGGTCTGACAGGCTTAAAGACAACCGGCTGCTTCAACATCAGGTTATTCTTTTTCTGGGAAAGGCTGACAGGATTTTGGAGACTGAGGGCGAGACTGAAGAGTTTCAGATCTCGGAACACCTAGACAGGAACCTAAAGGTTTGGTTTAATGAAGGGAAGGAATCAGGGTACTGTCCCAGAGATAGTTGTAAAAGGCCTAGTACTTTTAACCCTCCCTTAAACAAAATTATTGATTTATTTGAAAAAATTTGTGAGAAGGATATAAGGAAGATTTATGGTAATAATCAAAGAGGCCAGGGCAACTTTGGATCTAATATGGCTGATGAAGAGCAACAACTGCTTTTTGATCTGGTTAGTGACCCTACAATTAGGTTCATGAAACCTGACAAAGGCAGTGAAGTGGTCATAATGGACAGGGTTGATTACTTAGATGGGATGAATTCATTATTGTTGGATGATGCATACAAAGAAAGTTTATTAAGTGAAGTTAAAGTGTCCTATAGAAAGACATACTTATTGTTGGATAACATGTTGTATCAAGCCGGGATTGATGAAAATTAATATTATTACATGAAGAATGAGAATCCCAGGGTGTCCAGTATTTTCGGGATACCAAAAATCCACAAGGGCCTAAGAAATCCAAAATTTAGGCCCATTGTGGATAGTAAAAGGTCAAAGACCGACTTCATTAGTAAATATTTAGACCAAAATATGCAAAAAAGTCTGGACATTTTTAATTATATTAGTAAGGACTCCTGGGAGTTTCTGAACAAATTAAATGGGATTGATGTAGTACCTGAGTTAATTTTGGTAACCATCAATGCTGTCAACCTTTTTCTGTGATCCCACATGAGGAAGGTTTAAGCTGGCTTGAACAGCAGCTTAACAAAACTAACATTTTCCATCAAGGTGAGGTGAATAAATTTGTGGTATTAATGGAGGTTGTATTAAAGAATAACTATATATGTTTTGAAGGGCAATATTACAAACAAATAAAAGGTGTGGCAATAGGGGCGGCTTGCCCTATTGGGAACAGGAATATTTGATGAAAACCACATATTATGCATTACACTAGATTTCTGCACAATATTTTCTTTGTTTGGAAAGGGATGGAGGAATATTTGAATGAGTTCCTTGTGTGGATTAATGGAGCTGTGCAATTTTTGAAATTCACACATGAATATAACAAGGAAAAGATGTGGAATTGAAAACTGATCAGTTAGATAAGAAGTTTATTACTAGAATTCATAGAAAGATGACTTTTTCCAGTTCCTATCTGGATTATGGTAGCTAGCACCCGCACCATGAAAAGAAGTCTGTTGTCAAAGGTCAGCTGGTGCGGGCTGCCAGAATGGTTAGTTTGCATGATGATTTCCTGGTGGAAATAGAATTCATTATACAGATGTTTAGACAAAGGGGGTACCCTGAGAGTCTTTTAAATCAGGTCAGGGTTGAAGTGTTGAACAAACGTGAGCAAGGTATATATAGGCCTATTATAGGCAATGGATTTTTGGGACCTAATAGAAGGGTAGATAACATAGTTAACCCTAGTTCATCCCTGATCATATCGTACAATGGGGTGGCTAGCACCATCATTGAAGTTATTAAAGCAAACTGGGAGATTTTGCAGTTTGATGGTAATATTGCACACAGGGTTGGGAAGACCCCTAGGTTTGTATTTAGAAAGGACAGATCCCTAAAGAACATATTGGAAGGAAGGAAAAAGGACGGAAAAATTAAGAGAAAAATTGGGAATTACATGTGTAATGCTTGTGTATATTGTTCCTTTATACTTGAGACAAAAAAAAAGTTCAGAGTTAATGGGAGGATTATTAACATCCATGGGCACTACAATTGTAACAGCTGTAACATCATTTGCATGGCTAAGTGTGAAAATTGTCTTATATTTTATATTGGTAAAAAATCTAGGAAATTCAAAGTAAGGATCGATGAGAACCTTGGTGACATTAGGCATTGTAGAATCACCAGTGCCCTGTACAGGCATGTACAAGAACATCAGGGCCACCAATTTAAATTTTTGGTAGTTCAACAATTGGTCAAAGATGAGCAGGGATGTATATTGGATGTTCATTTGGATGTATTGGAACTGAGGTGGCAATTGTATTTTAATGCCTCTCAGTATCCAGGCATCAATGAAATGATAATTATATCCAGTATTTTGAAAATGGACCACATTTCAGGCTAACTGAACTAATTTGTTACTGTGCAGAATTCAATGTTTATATATATTTTTATACAGTTTTAAGATGGTTTTAATGTTATTTTTAACAAGGAACTTTACGTCTGTATATGAAACTTGATTATGGTAATTAATTGCAACAATGTTGAATGAGTTTTTACTACCCATGTGGGTTTTCTGCTTTTAATTGATTCTCATTAAAGTTCTGATTGATTAATTGGGGAGGGTATATAAAAGGCTGGGTGTTGTGTGCACATTGTTCTGATGAAGTCTCTTTAGTGGAGAGGAAAGCGCTCAACTTGAATAAAGTGGTTGTCTCATTTGGATTTGTTTTTCTTCTTGCTGGCTCTTGGATTCATTGTTTTTTCTCTACCTTTGTGGTTTTGTGGCATTGTATTTAAACTGTGAAACTTGTTTTCTCTTCTCTACAGTCTGAACTGTATTCACTTCTTGTATAATTTGACTTCAGTTGCACTTCTCATACTTGTGTACAATTGTGTTTCCTGTATTTCGATTTTATTTCATGCTTACTGTGGAGTATTTCTCCCCAGGTCTTCTCTGAAAAGGAGCCTTTCTAATGCCTGGTCAGACCATCCTGGCAAACAAATAAATACATAAATAATAAATAAAATAACAAGCAGTACAGTCAAAAAGCAGTGACGCAATTCAAGAATACAGTAATTGATCCCAAACAATTTTTATGATGGATGGGGAAAAATCATGCTGTTACCTAAGCAGGATCTACAGATTATCTGTAAGGTAGCAGAACAGGCAGACTTGGTGTGCCAAGAAGTCTTTACATAGTAAATGCATGCATTGTAGAAAGTAAGCAAAGGCTTTGTAGCATCAGATGGCAGGGCAGTATAACACACTGGTACAATGCAAGGTTTATTTTATAGCAGTACACAATCTGAGAACTCCCCATGAAATGCTTTTATATACTACAAATGTAGTGATGAGACTCCTTTTGGGTAAATGGTACATGTAAAATGTCACATGTCAGTTAATTGTATTTGTGTGTGTGTGTGTGTGTGTGTGTGTGTGTGTGTGTGTGTGTGTGTGTGTGTGTGTGTGTGTGTGACAAGAGTGTGCATGCATTTCTGCTTGAGCATGTGCAGTTGCTGTGCTCATTAAATGTAGTTATTCTTTCTGCACCAGGAAGTCAGGAACCATGGTAAAACTCTCAGTACTCTTAGTAATTGACAGTCTATGGGAACTCTTCGGCTTACTCATTGAACATAACTGGAGTACAGAATACTGGCTGATTTCCTGTTTTCTAAGGAAGGCTTTTAATAGCAGGCTGGGTTACTAATGTTCAAACTAGGATCTATTAAAGCAGTATCCAGGAAGTAACCCACATTAGAAAAAAAATACAAAAATTCTATTCATTGTTTTGCAACACTGGTGTGAACATTCCCCTTAACCACCAGAAAGAAGGCATGTCATCTTTATGGCCTTGTACAATAACAAATCCCTACTGATGTTTTAATTCTGCTGTACATTTATCCTGTGACCTGTACACTCTGACCCGGCTCATTTCTACAGATCTGGCACAACCAATTCATTTTAAATGTACTTTATCCCACACTAATATTAGAAGTCTGATTTAAGACTCCATTCCTAACAGAAACACACAACAGTTACTTTTTATACTTTAAATTAGAAGGAGTGACAAACAGTACCCGCTGAGTAATCTGAAACTCCGATTTGAGTGAACCAATACAGATAAGAAGCTTATTTTTGAAAGTCACAACACTGGTGATTGGTCATCTGGCACTGTGGTAACTCTGCAATGACCTGTGGATCTGCACCTCTTTATAATGTAAGTAGTCAATGCTAGGGATGTGAACAAGCTGCTTATGATAGTAGAAGTAAAGAAGCAAGGCAATTATTGAAAATTCAGGACAGAAAATATTATTTGTAGGTGCTTCAAGGAAACCATACGACTTACTGTTCCTTATTTTAGATCCTTGTGTAACTGAAGCTTATTTTTTATTTATTTGTCAACTATGCAAACTGCATTTTTTCATGTATAACATAAAACACTGCCTGGTTAAGTGAGTTTGAGTCAAACCATATGCAAAAGTAAACTGTCAGAATCAAACCCAATCTTTAGAATAAAGCTGAAATCACAGAGGGCAATTAACTGGAAACATTCAGACTACAGCTAAATTTCAGAGGCAGAAAATGATGATGTCTGAAGGCAAATATGTAAGGAAACATTTTTTTCTCGATGACAGACAGGCAGACCAAGAAAGAAACACATTCTGTAAAAAAAACTGTAAAACAGTGAAAAACTCCCTAATGTGTATTTTCATATGCATGCATTGTCACATTAGTCACAGCATGATGACATCACAGGAAATACATTTCTATAAAATTTGAAACATTAGCTGAATCACATACCATTTAATGAGTGACAGTGTCCTAGATCATCGTTACTATTATGGTATCTATAATGAATTATAATCTCTAGTCAGAAATATAACCCTCATTTACTGGGAAAAACTGCTACTAAGGGAAGCAAGCTACTCTTATGCCCAGCGCTCCATTACCCTAAGGATTGGCTGTTTGTTGGAATGTAACAAAGCTGTGTATAAAGTTATAATTTCCAACAGCTGCAAAAATCATCCTCAGTGCATCACAGATGTTCAGAGTATGCACAGGAATGTTAGCTCTACTAAACCAGAAAGATCCTTGCAATGTTAAACAGTTCAGCAACTGTCCAGTATATGCAAAGGTCAACATGACTAAATATTTTGCTGTTATTACCTCATCAATGAGTGCTTGTCATTTTTTTTAACTGTGATCTCATTTTGATGTTTCACTTTCATTTTAAATACTGCATCAGATACGGCTAAAGGAAGCTGAGAAACATAAAAACTCTGTTTTTCTCAAACAAAGAAAACATCTAAAATGTACCTTGCTATGTTTTTCTTGTAAAATTGTATTTCTTTATAAGGCAAAAACAGGAGCACAGCATGTTGTAATAGAACAAATTGTTGTTGCATCTGTGTTTTTATGTACTGATGTTCACCAGTTACTCAGGCAGTTATAGCTTCACCAATCAGAGGTGTAAAACAGTGATCTGCTCTAAATGCTTATTGTATCCGTGTCACTGTCACCTGATGGTTAGAAACACAAATTTAGCAATTAAAAACTGATTCAGTGACATATATAGTTAGGGTATTCCAAATGTACTAGAGTATAAATCAAGCATGAATTTGAAGCACTGTGTTGATCTTCAGGAAAATTATATGCATTTTAATTAGAACAAAATTCCAAACACAGACCTGCTTCCAATAAACACATCATGCAAATAACATTAGTTGTTTTCTGATTGCCATGGTGGAATTTGCACTTTGCAGCTAAGAATATTTACCGCTTTCTATATATGATAGACACATACGTCTCCCTCTACGTGTATGTGTATATATCAATCCATCGTACCATATAGTGACTCCTCAATCTGCCTCCACCATCCACAGAGTTTATTAGGCCAGCAAGGAATCAAAGCAATCTGCCAGGCCTTTCTTCCATATCACAGAAACATAGACACCGCATTCACACATATGAACACTTTAGAATCACCAATGTACCTATAGCTTGTGTTAGGGATATGGAAAGAAATCTGAGTACTCCAAAAAAACCCACATAAGCACAGGGTGGTTATGCAGATTCCACACTTAAGGCACTCCTGACAAGATACGAACAGGAGAACCTCTTGCTTTGAGGTGACAATGCTACTTATTGTGATGCTCTTTACGTCTATGTACACAAGTGTGCGCATATAGCTATATATATATATATATATATATATATATATATATATATATATATATATAAAACACACACACACATATATGGGTGGATTTAAATTTACAGAAACGCCCAAACATCGACGTTCAGAAATACTAAAAATCTATGTCTCTGCAAGCTCTGACACACTACTGAGCAACAATCTCAGTGCAGAAAAATTAAACCAAAAGAACTTAAAATAAGACATTATTTTTGTAGGGGGGCAAGCCCCCCCAGCATCCCCACCACCCACTGTTAATTATAAATGCTAACTCAGGGATTGCACGGTATCGTGGAAAGGGCATACACCCCTACCCTAAATACTGTGCGATCTCATTCACCATCGACAATCTGTTTACTCGACCAAATTTTGAATTTTGTTGCCTAAACGGATGTTGACCAACTACACAGTTAACAATATTAAGTTGACACATATATAGATATAATATATAAATACATATGTAAATATATATATATATATATATATATATATATATATATATAGATGTAGATATAGATATATACCTCTCAACTGTGCAGATTTTTGCAGAATGTCCAGATTTATGCCTCATATTTTTGGTGTGTTTCTCCTAAAATCTGTACCTTTCTGGCAAATAGCTGAGGATCAACATCATTAAATAATGACAAACATTTGAGTTTAAGACTCCACATCCTTCAGGAAACTCATGCTAATGCAAAACCTATTATTCTATCAACTTTCCAAGCTTGTAAGAGCAATATTTAAAATCTGTCCCTAT
This sequence comes from Protopterus annectens, assembly GCF_019279795.1. Classification (NCBI taxonomy): domain Eukaryota; kingdom Metazoa; phylum Chordata; order Ceratodontiformes; family Protopteridae; genus Protopterus; species Protopterus annectens. The sequence continues at coordinate 14,843,663 of NC_056728.1, forward strand.
TTGTACCCCCATCAGTTTAGGCTTTGTCCAGATTTTTTGCTCTAAGAGGTTGAGAGGTCTGAATAGAGATATAGACAGAAATATAGATAAACACATATGATGAATATATATGTACATATGTATGGATAAACACATACATACACACCCACAAACATACATATATAATATATATTTTGTTTTTATTTTTTTTTTAATAACAATTTTGAAGTTTAAAAACTGATCTTATAGTCTCGACTTTTTGCTGTTCGAAGTTTTGAAACTTTGAGCTTGTGAAGTAAATCCATGTATATGTGTATATATATATATATATATATATATATATATATATATACACACACACACACACACACACACACACACACACACACACACACACACACACACACACACACACTAATAGGAAATAAATGATCATCTATGTAACCTAGTTTATTTTCTTTAGTTGGACTCATGGCAATGATGTTTGAATAACTTACTGTGAAGTTCAATCCAACCATAAATTATTTGTGACTTACATCATTGCCATGATGTTAAATAAAACTTAGAAAAGTTCCACCTTCTCTTCAGCACCAAGTGGCATTTTTGGAATTTTGTTAAAGATATTTGAAAATGAAATGCCTAAAAACACAAATACGGGGATAAAAAGTCTCATAAGGACAGCCATCAACAGACATTAAAACAGCACTCATTTAACACTATGGATTCACCAGCTGGTAGTTCTTCTTTTGAGATGTAGAGGTCTGCTTGAAGGTTCAACAACAGATAAAATACTCTGTGGTCACATCATCTTCTCTGCTCTGCATTGTGTCCTCAACAAAACTGCCTGAAGGAATTTGCAACCCAACTGTAGAACTCCCAATGTAAAACAAACCACAGATCTAGGACATACAAAGCTTTCTTGTCCACTTTCATCCTGGCTCTCTGCTGGGTCAGAATTCCATTGGACAGAGTGGGCTTTATCTGTCCTGGGGATTCAAATTCAAATCTATATTCACCAATGAGCCAGTCACTACTGTCTTTTCAGCGTCTGTTCAAACTTCATTTGCCATGAAGTCATTAGCACTTCCAGCTTCCTCAAGGTCTTCTCTTAATGATCAGCCATGCATAAAGAGTACAGTAATGGTCTATATATGGCATGCATCAGGAATAGAAGAGGAAAGTTCTAGCACCTCTTATTTTTACTCTTGTACCAACAACAGTTAGGGTCACTTCCATGCTGGTTTCTATTTGTTTCTTTAGTTCTATTTCTAGTTCTAGCTTGAACCCTCAGGTGTGCAGGTCAGTTAAGATTTTGTTACAAAAAGGGCAAAAATATGATCCACTCTCATCTTCTTTTTGATAAGAAGTAGGCTTGTACACCTTTCTTCTTCATAAAGATGAATATGTGTACAGAAGGATGTGAATGGTGCAACTAAAGACACCTGTGAAAGCTACATGCCTCTCCCAATTCCACAAATAAATAAATAAAAATAATATATTAATGCAGAATAAATGCCAGAATCAGCATTTTAAATATTGTTGATTAACTTAGTATTTTTTGTGACCAAGCATGTTAAAGACAGAGACATTACTTTTGTTAAGAATCGATTCTGTAAAGAATATTTATCTGAAACTAGCTATAAAAATGGAACTTTAAAACATTTTTTAACTTAACCCAAGGTTTTTCAACCTTAGATTTAATTAGAAATAATCAATGAGTGGAGGGGGCCCCAACCTGCACTGCAGAGGAAAAAGCTCTTTACAGAAAAAAAGGGAGTTTGTAGACTGTATTCATCTGCCTGAGCCCAATCACGGTATTCATTTAACAGATCACTGACAGATCAAGGCATGTAAATTACAGAAGTGCCAGCACTTTGGCTTCTTTATTATAATCCAACTGAAAAAAAGTCCAGCACCGACATTGAAGCCACATGGGCTCTTTATGCCTGGATTGTCTTTTCCCATCTGCCCTTCTACCAGGAACATTGGATGAAGCTCTTGTCAGGCAATCCAGATCACATGCTGTCTGAGAAACTTGTATCTGCTTCCAGTAAGGGAGATTAAATCAGTATGTAAATACATCTAGATAATTGTCCAGTGAAACAGCAATGATGTCTTCACTCTCATAAATGAGTTAGATTGACATATTTCCAGGAAAACACTTAATCATAATATATTGTTAGTTCTTATCATAATGTCCTTTTTTGTAAAACACTAATGACATTGATGACAGTTTTGTGGAATGAGTAAAGCATTTATCCCACAAGTGTCAGTCTTGCAACAGGTAATACACTCGCCTTTGGTGCAGAAAGCTAGAATGATTGTTGACACTGCCGTGTAGCATAAGGGGGGTTGCATTTATTTATGTGGCATTCTATGGATGAGACATCAAACCAAGGCCACATCTGCTTGAGTTGGTGGCAGCTCAGGTGAATGTTAAAGATCCCATGGCACCATTGAAAATAGTAAGGATCCTTTATTTATATACAAAAATAACTCTTATTTATAATATATTTACATATTGACAAATATTTATAAATGTTCAAATATATATACAAATATATTTACACATATTCATAATTTTCCTTACAAACATATTACATTTTCATACAACAGCAACCACCAAGTGAAAAGAACAAAGTACAACCAAAGGGTGATTCACCAATTTTATTATAAAATGCACTTTTTCCTCATCTTCCTCATACGACGTATTCTGGCCCTCTGAAGCTGAAAATGAAGAATCATAATAACAAACATCACCACGTTCTTTTTGGAATCTAACGTGGTTACGTGATCTCTTCCTATTGGCTCTTGACATAAAGGCTTTACCATTTTCGTAATCACGCAGATCCCGAAGCAATTTCCCTTTTTTTCTTTCTACTAATTCCGCTTCATATTCCCTTAATTTAATATTGATATTACTCAAAAAGTCATCAAGAATATGTGCAGAAGTTCCTGTCGCTATATTTTCACATAATTTTTTAATCTCAAGTCCCAATTCTTTTTTGTTTAACTCTATCTCGTTCAATGAGTATATTGACCCATTCAGACGCACACTTGTGTGCAGCTGCCACCCACCGTTTATGGAATATAACATCAGTATCTTTCTCTAATTTAAACAGTAGAGTTGGGTCGTTATATACTCTTAATCCACGGGGTGTGATGTCTAAATCAGAATACTTCTGCAAACCGGATAAATTGAAGAATGTCGCAGTCTCCCTCCACATACATTTTTCCAGTTCATCAAATAAGGATTTACTTTCCAAATTAAGAGACATAGGAAGCTTATGACCCGCATTGTTAAATGGGTTAGGATAACACTTGTTCCTATTGTCTTCCCATCTCTCCCATGCTATAAACACAGTAGACACATTACCAGCCACATTTCTCTGTGGTAGACCACGTTCTGTGCGGTCCAACGAGTTGGCTAGGAAGTTATCCAAAGACAGTTGTGTACCATCCACAGTGTCTGGAAATATACGTGGCAAATGATGTTGTGGATCACTGGCCATGACAATTCGAACAACAGCAACCACCAAGCGAAAAGAACAAAGTACAACCAAAGGGTGATCCACCAATTTTATTATAAAACGCACTTTTTCCTCATCTTCCTCATACGACGTATTCTGGCCCTCTGAAGTCGAAAATGAAGAATTATAATAACGAACATCACCGCGTTCTTTTTGGAATCTAACGTGGTTACGTGATCTCTTCCTATTGGCTCTTGACATAAAGGCTTTACCAGTTTCATAATCACGCAGATCCCAAAGCAATTTCCCTTTTTTTCTTTCTACCAATTCCGCTTCATATTCCCTATTTATGTGGCATTCTATGGATGAGACATCAAACCAAGGCCACATCTGCTTGAGTTGGTGGCAGCTTAGGTGAATGTTAAAGATCCCATAGCACCATTGAAAAGAGTAAGGATCCTTTATTTATATACAAAAATAACTCTTATTTATAATATATTTACATATTGACAAATATTTATAAATGTTCAAATATATATACAAATATATTTACACATACTCATAATTTTCCTTACAAACATATTACATTTTCATCCCTATTAGATCCCCACTCCTTTTTTCCATAACCACCATCTGATTTTTACTTAATATTGTTGTTAAAATCCATTTACCATTAAATAATTTCATTTATTCTTTCATTCAATATAACCCATACGACATAAAAATAACTTTTAGCTATTCTTTTAACATATTCTTTACTTCTGTTCTTATAATATGCATATTTAATCATATCCACATTTATTTTGTCCACTTCTTTTACATCTTTGAAAAAAATCTTCTTTACATAGTTTTCTCCATTACTTTTTTACTCTTTTACATTTCAAAAACACATATTCAGTAATTTCTTCCTCTTCTTCTTGACAATGTAAACATATTCTATCACTCATACATATTTTTACTGATAATTTATCTACTACCAGTCTCCATAAAAATTTCTACTTTCTGATTGCACCATTTGCTTCTTATTTTTAAAGCTTTAATTTTTTCATCCCTTAGATTTTCCCATGGTTTTACATAGTAATGTTTTATTGTTACATTCGTATACAACACTTTTCTTTCTTTTTCAATATCATTGATTTTTATTTTCCACAAAAATATTTTTTCTTGGTAACATTTTATTTCTTGATTTATATACTCTTTATCTCTTTTACAATTTTTACGATACCCTAACATTTATTATACCTCTACTATTATGTCATTTTTTCATTAATCCAGTTTAGCACTTTGTACAAATTTAATGAGGCAGCATATATCACTGTGTTAATTAACCCAAAATCTCCTTCCTCTTTAGTTACATACAAAACACTGCTTTTTACTGGGTTTAATCTAAAACCTCATATAAATGAAACATTATCTGTAATAATTCCTTTTCAAATAATGGAAAAATAAATACACTTCCTAAGTATGCCATTTTCCCTATCAGTACTGAATTTGTCAAATAAGCCATTTTTTTCTGAATAATAATTTTTATGTTCTCCAGTAAAGATAAGTTTGTTTTGTTTTTTCTATTGTATTTTTCCCACTGAATTCTACTTGCATGTTTATTCCCAAATTTTATACCTAACAAAGTAATTTAATCCAATGCAAAATGTATACTTCATGTCTTTTACTATACCACCTAAACATTTACTTTTCTCTTTATGTAAAGCCATCCTTATCACCTCTAGACACTCATTTGTACAAATGATTACTTCTTTTATCTAAATTTTGTTTGTTTGCAATTAATATAATGTCATCTACATATGTTAACAAAACTGGAATTCTTACCCTTCAGGTGTTATATACCCCATATCCTTCATTTTGCAATTTATTTCACATACTATCACATTCATTATTAATGCAAAGAGTATACAACTCATTAGATATCCCTGTCTTATACCACTGTTCATATGTGCCTCTTGGCTTAACCAGACATTTACAATATTATTTACCTTATTATTGCTATATATTTACATATATAATTTCCTATCTTTTGCACTTCCATTGTATTATTTCATTATTACCTATAAGATTTTATGACCAGTTATATCAAATGCCTTATTAAGACTTCCTATCTTGATTTTCTCTTCTTTTCTATTTATAATATCACCCACAATTTCTCTATCATTAATAATTTTTGACAACCCTGCCCTTTATAGTATATATATTATCTTTCATAATATTTTCCATTGAGTTTCAAATCTCTTTTGTATTATTTTCATAAAGATCTTATAAACATTATCATTCCAATTGTTTTCTATTTTCCTTCTTACATATGAATTTAAGTATTCCAATACATACTTCTTTTTATATAAAACCTTAATTTAACCATTCATTCAAAAATCTTTACAAAATATTATTTTGCCATTCCCTTAATTTTTTATACATTTCATACCTATTAGATCTGGTTCTGTGGCCAAGTCTATATTTACTTGCCCTAATACTTTATCTAGCTCATATAAAGAAATCTCCTTTTCCAACTCCTTATTCTCTTTTTCCATTAACTTTTTTTACTTTCCATGTTTTTTTCACTCCCTTCTTTTTTTCTTTAAACACTTCTTGTGCACATTGTACTACACTGTTCATAATCTTTTCTTGGGTTCTTTTTATTTGTCGTTATACATTTTTATTTCTCTCGTTACAGCACCATCTTCCTTTACTAATTTGCTGAAGTAACTCTATACTTATTCTTTTACCTTGTAAAAAATATATTTGCTTATATAACAATTTTTTCATTGTTAAAATACTTTCTACCATTATGTTCTAAATCTTCCAATGCATTGTTATATGTTTTTATATTTTTCTTTCTCTACTTTTTCTCACAACATATTGCCACTTTAAAAAACTATTTTTATATTTGTCCTTAAAAATCGTCAACTATTCAGACCAGTTTTTATCAAATGCTCTCATAGCAATATGATATTTCCATATCTGTATTATTAATCTATTTCTTCTTCATTCCATGTTTTCTCATGTATCCTTGTTATTATTTTACCTATTTGTATACATTCCTTGTTTTTCTTTATCTCTAACCATATTACAAGATGATCAGAAAACCTATTTCAACTATCTCTCCTTTTTCTATAACTAAACCTTATGCTATTATAAAATAACATATTTCAGTTGTATAATACTACTTTTGTAAGTCCATGAATTTTTGTCCCAAAGTTTTAATTTACCACATCTTATAACTTTTAATATTTTCTTATATAATTTCCTTTCTTTTTATGCTTGTCTGTTAAATCAAAATTAAAGTCTTTTGTTATTATAATATTCATATTCATCACTCTATAGTATATATTCTAATGAAATAAGCTTTACTTTCCTTTACAATTAATACGAGCGTATAATGTTGTAATTCTTTATACTTGTTATTTTCATTTTACATTTACAATGGTTAATCTTCCCATTTTTTGTTAAACTTGCATCTAATATCTTTACTGCATGTCTACAAAGTACTACTATTCAAGAACAGCTCTCATTTCCCAAATTCCAGATTATTTTTCCTCTCCATAGTTTCTCTGTAATCTTTCTTCATTTGTTAAAAATCTTGTCTTCTAATATAATTACATCAACATCACATGTATTACACCACTCCAAAATCCCTATTCTGCTTACTATATTCTAAATACTATTCATATTTACAGAAAGCACTCTAAAATTGTAATTTTCCTTTTTCCTCAGATTCATGGTTTCAGAAGTCCATAGCTAATTACTAGGCTAGCTACCTTAATGAGCCATTCTAAGCCTGTTTCATTTCCCTCCCAAAGGTAAGAATCAAATAATGTACCTTATGTCTGCAAGTGAAACACAATAACCATCATACCGACCCACAACCATTATCTATATATTGTTTTTATCTATTTCCTTTCTTTTTGTCCTTTTGTATGTGCTCCTTTAAAATATCTTTTTCTGTTACCCTTTAGCCAATATATTTTTCTTTTACTACCTCACAATTAATGTCTTCTTTATCACTTATTTCAAAGCCTTCTTATGTGTCCTCTTTATTATTTTTTCTCATCTAATTTTTCTTCTATTTCTATTACTTCTAAAATGTCATCTCATTATTCATTTTCTTCTCTTTCTTTTTCTCTTATTCTTATTTTCATTTTTGAAACACATCCAGAAATGTCCAGTTTTGTTACATTTATAACATTTCAATTCCAATTTTTTGCATCATGCCCCGTTTCCCCACAAATATAACATTTTATTTTATCACAGTTACTTAGCAAATGTCTTTCTTTTCCACAAAAGAAAGTGACATGTTTTGTGTTGTCCCAAGTATTTTACAACACCCCTATTATCCTCCATGTTTATCATGCTTGGTGGTATGTATAATGTTTTCTCTTTCTATTTTTAACACAATATTAGTACATCTGCCAGTCCATAAACCTCTTTTATCATAAACGTTTATAATGTCCAGCACCTTTTTTACATAAAGTTTTCAAATGTCCTTTCAAAGTCTCTCTTTTCCACTGGTGTTCAAAACTGTACATGAATTTTATTTTATTTTTTGTTTGTTCACCTCTTAAATATCTTTATCACTTAAAGATTCTATGGGTTACATCCTTTTTTTTTTTGCATTCTCCAAGAAAACTTTCAATTGAAAAAATGGTCTCCAATATAATGTCACAAAATGTCTCTTTGTTAATAAGAATGAATGCTGTTACTTCATGTGCTTTTACAGCCAAAGGAACAATTAAATTGTCCCACACATCATACCTGTCCATTTCTTTTTCTTTACATTGAAGCCTTACTGCCTATTTCTGTTTTTCATTTTTTTCTGCCTTTTTCTTTTCTGCTACTATTTGTTTACCTTCTTTTACTTTCTCTACATATGTTTTCTTTTCCATCTCACCATTATTCAGGATTATCTCTGCATCCTCCTTTTTTGCATTTTCTCCATAATATCTCCCCAGGGAACATCCCCTTCATTTTCTAACTCACTCTGTATCACCATTTCTTTAAGTAAATTGTCCTGCAATTTTGGAGGAACTTTGTTTGCCTTATGCACAAAGTATAAAGCAGGCACATGCAAAACTACAGATTTTGCAGCTGCTTTATGTCGCAAACTACCCACAACATTCCAGGGCTACCATCATGTCAGTCTGCCATCTGAGCTGGAGTTTTGCCTAGAAGCAGAAACTGTGACTCCGCCCCTCATACTAGGCCAAGAAGAACCAAACATCAGCCAATTTTCTATCTCCAGATCTGAGATACTCCTGTGGTAGACAGTTAAGTCCCTGACTTGATTTTGGAGGGTTATTGTCTGGACATTCTTAAACAATTTGCATATAGTCATGCTTTTTAATGTTTTTAATATTATTTTAATCTCTTAATTTTTTCCCATTATGAATTATCCTTGTTTTTAGATTAGTACTACAGACTATCTACTATTTCTACAATATCAACGATTCTACATCTATTTTATTATAGTCTTAAAGATGATGATGGAAAGATTCAGTTCCATTCAAGCTTTCATTGCCTTCATTACTAAACAATCCTACCTTGGTTTGTAATTTACTGTGGAGTTGACCGGTAAGAGAAGTTTTATTTGAATTTATATTTTATTTGTTATCACTGTTTTTCACTGTTTGTAGGTAGGAAGGGATAGCTTGTTAACAATATTTACTGTGATTCATATATTGTTGTTTTACCTTTAATTTCATTGTTGGTTGTTAGAAAGGGATTGGTTTTAGACAGGCAAGCTCTACTCATCCCAAGGGGCGTTGACAGTTATAAATTCACACAGACTGCAGAGAGGAAAATCCAGAGCATATCTAAACAACCCTACCTTGGTTTGTGGTTTATTGATATTTACTGTAAAAAAGAAGTGCAAATGTGAGTGATAATAAGTAGAAGCTACTGTGCAAGCTAAAGGAATTACAGCTTTTGTCTGGCTTGCAGAACTTGTATGGTCAGAATAACTTTACTGTGCTTACTTTAGTATTTAGTTGTAAATTGCTTGTGTGATTTTTGTCATAGAAGTTAATTAAAGTTCTCTTTGAGTTCTGCGGTTACTGATTCTGATTATTCTTTTCTTTTATAATATTTTATTCGTTTGAAGCTGAATATGGATACCTTAAATGAGTATGCAATTAATGATTTGCTAATGCACAAATATCTTGTACAGTATAATAAATGCTATGCATATTTAAAGGTAACAGTTGATAACACTGGTGATCTCTACTGGATGATTTGCTTACCGTTGTTAGAAGTAAATAAATCTTGATTTACTGATGATGATTGTACTTGTGCAAGTGGCATGGCTTGGAGAAAGTACAGTTGTGTACACTTACCATAAATGTAGATGTTTGAGTGTATTTACTGTTGCAGTCACCACATTTGGGTTATCCATGCCAGGGTAGCCCTCGGCTGACCAGAATACCAGAGACTTAGTATTTCTGCGTTGGTTGCTGTCGCTTGAGGACTGAAGTCAGGTCGTCAGTTGTATAAAGTAAGGCAGCCAATGCCATTACATCAGTTTTTCTTGCCCTAACCTGTCAGGAGCCCGCAAGTAGGAGGCTAGGGTCTTGTGGAAAAAAAACTCACTAGTGAAAAATAAATACCAATAAGTCCCTTGAAAGGAAAGGAGAACAACAAGTTAGAATGGTAATAAAGGAGAAAGAGAAGAAAAGGGGGGTGGAGGGGGGGAATCAGGACTGCAACAGTGAATACACTCGAACATCTACATTTATTGTAAGGGGAGGGAGGGCTGTGCCACATTGGCTCCCTTAGCTTGGATCCAGGTGCAAAACCTTTTCCATTTATCAGCATAACACTTTTTGGTGCTAGGATGTCTGGCCTCAGAACTGTACTATGTTCTTCATGTTTCACTGTTGCAGTCATCACATTTGGGTTGATTCTCAAAGCTGAGGAAAAGGGTGGAGGCAGTCAATGAAACTAGGGACTGGCTAGGATGCCCTGCAAGACTGCACAGGCAAACCCTGCCCTGGATTTGGAAAAGAGAGGCAGGTGGTAATGCTTGATAAAAGTGTGAACAGATGTCCCCTGGTGGGGACTCCTCTGAGGAAAGCCACAGAGGTGGAAGCTGCCCTGGTGGAGTGTGTCCTGACCCCCTTGGGAGGAGGCTTTCCATGCTGTTTGTATCAGAAATGGATGCAGTGTGCTATCCATTTGGAAGTGGTTTGTTTGGAGATGGTTTTGCCATCTGAAGGATTTAGTCCTGTCTATATAGAATCTGAGCTGTCTGTGCACATCTAGAGAGTGAAGAATCATTTCCCCTTGTTCTGGGGATTAGGAAAAAAGGTGGGCAAATGAATGGATTGGTTGAGAGCCACAATGGACACCACCTTGGACATGAAGGATGGGTTAGTTCTGTGGGATACCCTGTCTGCATGAAAGATGATGAAGGGTTCCACAGCCATGAGTGCTTACAGCTCAGAGACTCTCCTGGCTGTAGTGATGGCCAGAAGGAAAGCTGTCTTCCAAGAGAGAAATTTTAGCTCTGCAGAAGAAGCTAGTTTGAAAGGGGGCACGGTGAGCTTTTCCAATACAAAATTAGGTCGCAAGCTGGTGTTGGTACCCTTCTGGGTGGCCTCAAGTTGCTAGCCCCTCTTAAGAACTGTTTGGTCAAAGGGTGTGAGAAAAGGAGTTGCTCAGTGGGAAAATGAGCAGAAATACCAAAGGCATGAATTTTTATAGATGAGAAAGAGAGGCCACTGTGTAGTAGGTCAGCTAAGTAATCCAGGATGAGAGGGAGGGAGGGCTGTGACATATTGGCTCCCTTAGCTTGGATCCAGGTGCAGAATCTTTTCCATTTATCACCATAAGACTTTCTGGTGCTAGGATGTCTGGCCTCATGGATAACATCCAGAACCTGTTTACTGAGGTTGGTTTGGGGTTAGGGAATAAGCCAAGCTGCCAAATTGAATGTCTGCAATTGGAGATGCAAGAACTTCCCTTCCCCCTGTTTGAAATCAGAGGAAGATGCCATGGGGGTAGCAAGGACAGGCTGTGCAACAAGGGGTACCAGTGCTGGCAGGGCCAGTCTGGAGCTATAAGAATGGTCCTTGGTTTTTCCTCCCTTATTTTGAGCAGTACCCTGGGGATGAGCGGTGGGGAGGAAAAGCACAGACCGATATATTGACTCAGGGGAAAGACAGGGCATCCACTTTCCAAGCCATGCAGTGATGCTCCCTGGTGCAGAATTTGCTGAGCTGATGGTTGGTGTGGGATGCAAAGAGGTTGACCTATGTGGTTCCCCATTTCTGAGTTATTAGGGTGAAGATACTTCTGTCGAGTTGCCACTCATGTGGGTCCAGAAGATTTCTGCTTAATTGGTCTGCCAGAGAGTTGAGAGACCCCGGTAGGAATTGTGCTAATAGGTGTAGTTGCATGGCAAAGGCCATGTGCCAAAGGCTCATGGCCAGCCTGTATAGAGGGTAGGAGTGAGTCCCTCCCTGCTTGTTGATGTACCACATCACAGTTGTGTTGTCTGTTTTGATCAGGAGAGACCTTGAAGAGAGAAGAGGATTGAAAGCTATCAAGGCATGCTGCACAGCTATCATCTCTTTTTGATTAATTTGCAGAGGGATTTGCTGTGGGCTCCATTGGCCCAGTATCACCTGCCATCCAGGTGTGCACCCCAAGTGCAGTCTGATGCATCTGTAGTGAGGGTCTGGATGGTGGGGGGTGGGGAGAAAGGCATTCCCTTGTTCTGGGAGCATACTGTTCCCCACCAAAGAAAATATTTTCTGAGGCAAGGAATTATAGGTAGAAGAATTTCCAGGTCTTCAGATTGTTGACACCAAAGGCTCTTTAGGTACCATTGAAGTTTCCTCATGTGCAGTGGGCACATGGAATGAGTAGTATGCAAGATGCCATGAACCCCAGAGCTTGCAGGATCTTCCTTGCAGTTAGCTAGGGCCTAGTGGCTAGTTGAGAGAAGTAGGCTGTCAGGAAAATTTGTTTCTCTGGAGTAAGGTATGCCATCTCGGAAGCTGTGTCTAGACTTGCTTCCAGGAAGATTATCCTTTGGGTGAGCACCTGTTTGGATTTCTTTTCATTGATTGTGTACCCTAGGGAGGTTAGTAGGGTCTTTACAAAGGCCAAGTGCTTAAGCAGCTTCTCCTGGCTGTCTGCCTGAATAAGGCAGTCGTCTAAGTATGGGTAAATCTGAATATTTCTTTGTCTGCAAAAGGCAATGGCCGGACATATTGTGAAAACTCTGGGAGCAGTAGATAAGCCAAAGGGAAGTGCAGAGAACTGAAAGTGTTGAGATCCTGCCCTGAAGTAGAGATATTTCCTGCAGAATTCCTGATAGGAATGTAGAGGTAGGAGTCTTTTAGATCTAGGGTGGCTAGCCAAGTGTCCTTGCAGATCATGGGTAGCAGCTGTTGAAGGGTGAGCATTTTGAACTTTGGGACCAACAGGAAGGTGTTGAGAATGGATAGATTGAGGATGGGGTGCCAGGTGCCCTCTTTTCTGGGCACCAGAAAAAGTCTGGAGTAGAAACCTTGGTCTATCTGTTCTGCAGGAACGTGCTCTACTGCCCTCATAGAGAGCATGGAAAGGATTTGCTTTTGAGCCTCTGCCCACTGATTTGGTGGTAGATCTGGAAACCCTTTTGGGGTTGGAAGGGTGTGGAAGGAAAATCTGTATCCCTGAGACACAATGTTCAGAACAAATGTCTATAACAAATGTAAGTATTATTAAAATGGCTGAAATAACTACTTTTAAATGATATCTATTCACATTGGTCTATAACAAATGTAAGTATTATTAAAATGGCTGAAATACCTACTTTTAAATTATGTCTATTCACATTGGTCTATAACAAATGTAAATATTATTAAAATGGCTGAAATAACTACTTTTAAATGATATCTATTCACATTGGTCTATAACAAATGTAAGTATTATTAAAATGGCTGAAATAACTACTTTTAAATGATATCTATTCACATTGGTCTATAACAAATGTAAATATTATTAAAATGGCTGAAATAACTACTTTTAAATGATATCTATTCACATTGGTCTATAACAAATGTAAATATTATTAAAATGGCTGAAACAACTACTTTTAAATTATATCTATTCACATTGGTCTACAACAAATGTAAATATCACATTAAAACAAGTAATGCATGAAAGAAATGAGCAGTGAAACTGATTACCATTCTCTTTTTTTTCTGTTTCCGGTATTTGTCAGAGTTGCACACATCTTAAAATCATGTTTCACAAACCATTAGTTTGGAAAGCAAGACAGTTCTTTAAATCCATTGAAGATGACTGCTTAGAACCTATACAGAATCAGTACTAGTACCAGCTAGCATACCTCTCAACCTCTTAGAGCAAGAAATCTGGACAAAGCCATAAATAAAGGTGGGACAAAGGTCCACAAATAGGGACAGTTTTTTAAATATTGCTCTTACAAATGCAGAAAGTTTATAGAATAACATGTTTTGTATTAGCATGGATTTTCTGAAGAGTATGAATTATAAAACTCAAATGTCTGCCATTATTTTCTAACTTCAGTCTTTAATGATTTGCCAGAAAACCATAACTTTAGAAAAATGGACCAGAAATATGAGGTACAAATCTAAACATTCTGGGAAAAATTGTACGGTTGGGAGGTATGCAGCTGGAGGTTTAGTTTAAAATTGCCATGCATGTTCATACCCATGAAATGAACAGCACCAATTGTAAGTCTCTGGAAGATGTGTGAAATACTTTGTGTTGTACAAATATAAACTTAAAAG